>NC_087193.1:8339783-8349783 GCF_035594125.1 Scylla paramamosain | reverse complement strand
CAACACTCGTTAAAAGAAATCATTGTCACTCTCATGGCGCTGAAAAGACGATAAGAAATGAGTGCAAATAAAATGAAATAAGGACCTCGCCTCCAATTGGGGTTGTTAAGGAAAATTACACAGCCGATGAGAAAAAAAAAAATCAATATGGCGACTAAACACTTAGGCATTTTCTTTGTTCAGTGCTGCTTCGTTAATAAAATATGAAGTGTTTAATTTTGTAATGTGGTTTAAGTGATACCGTTGATGTCCAGTAAATTTATGTAACAGCTAAAAGTTTCCAGTTTCTTCTATCTTCTGCTGATTAGATTTCACCCCGTTAATATTCCTCTCACTTCTGCACTTCCTGTCCACTCTCGCCTCTCGCTGCTCTTCCTGTTACAACCTGAGGATGAACACCAGGTGCGGAGAATTGATGCACTTTCCTGTAAAATATCACTGGTAGTGCATCCACGTTCCGTCTTCATTAATTTCTCGCCCCTCGTATCACTTTCATTTATCCCAACATACTTTTGTTTTCCTGCTTTACTTCCCTTCATTATCTCGCTTCTTCCTCAGTGCGGTCTTGGCCAAAAATCGAGTGAGTTGATTCCTTCCATCCTGCTGTTTGTTTTGGTTGTTTTCTCTCAGTGTTTAGTCCTCTGTGGTTCTCCTTACAATCTTGAGACCTGGCAGATTCCCGGTAGATCACTGAAGGTAAGTCACTTAAGAGGTTGTGGCAAAATATTAAACACAGTGGGAGCAAGACTGACTTTTTTGATCGGCTCTCTGCCTTCGACTGTTCTTGGAGTTTATCTTTCTACTTTCCGGCAGTTTGTACGTGTCACCCTCAGTCGTCGGTGCTTTCCAGTCAGTTCCCAGTTTTTATCTCTACCAAGTATTTCCAGTTAACTTTATATCATTCCATCTTCACTTGAAAATAAAATCTTCCTCCATTAGTACCTCCTTGTCGAATAGTTTCTCTCATTATATACTTAGAAAAAAACAATAATGATAATACTGTCTCCACTTTCTCTGTTACTTATCTTCTATTTCATATGTGCTTTTTATTCCAGTCCACCTCATATCCCTTCCATTCTTCGTTAGCTCCCCCTTAGCACCACTTTCTTTCATGTAAATGCTAATCAACTCTCATACCTCACAACATTTCCATTCGCCGTTATCTCAGCAGTCCGTGTTTCATAATTAACCTGACGTGTATTCTTCCTCCTTGACCTTTCTCCCTCCAGCAGCGTCTCAGTGTTAAGTACTTTCTAATCCATTATCATATTTTCTCAACATTTTCACTCCCCACTTACTCGCTGCCATACTTTCTAATTGGCCACGTGTTGCTTCTGGCTGCTGAACACTGCCCGTACAGATCAAGGCATCGTTGTGGTGTTCCGCTGATAACTCGGTGGGTCGTAATTTCTGGAAGCTTATTATTTTCTTTTTTTTCTTTTTTTGTGTGATTTCCTGACTCTCTTGCGTTGAATTGTGTCGCTTTGTGAAATAACTGTTGATTTTTTTTTATCATTTTGTTATTTTTTTCTAGTTTGTTTTTTTCGACTTTCCTGCATTAAACTGTGTCGCTTTCAGAAAATTGGGATTAGCTCACGCGGGGGAATTTGTTATTTATTCACTTATTTATTTATTCATTCATTCATTTATATTTGTTTATTTTATTTATCTATTTGTATTTCTATAATTCCTCGACTTTGGTGCACTGAGTTGTGTCACTTTGAGAAAACTGACATCTGGGGATTATCTTTCGTAACACAGACAAGACAGACAGACAGACAGACGAACACATTACTTACTTACCCACGCCAGGAGGAAGAAACAGACAGAGAGAGAAACACAATATTACTTACCCATGCCAGGAGTAAGGGGCGTGAGGGGCGGCATATCCTCATTGGGCTTCCTCTTCCTTGGTCTTCCCTTCTGCGCCGCCCCCACCCCATTGTAGAAGGCGAGGCGGGGCGTGGCTGGGGAGAGGGGCGGGAAGGACATACCGGAGGACACGCCCACCGCCTCCATTTCAGCTTCCGATTGGAGTATGAGTTCGTAGTGGACACGGCAGTACACGGCGCCCTCCCGCATGCCGAAGTGGTCACCTGTCGGGCGGGAATGAGATATCTGGCCTTAATGAGGGTCCCCCGCATACCTGTGTTATTACTGAGCACCTGAGTCATGTCCTGCGTATACGGATTATTGAGGTGTTGTGTAGAAGAGTCCGGCGTAATTGTTTTGTGGTGTGTGTGTGTGTGTGTGTGTGTGTGTGTGTGTGTGTGTGTTGATATCAGGCATGGTATGATATATGTGTGTACTACAGGTTTATATATATATTTGTCTATAATAGGTGCTGGGATTGTCATATATATAATTTTAACGTTGTAGTTTAATTAGTTATAGCGTGTAAAATTGCTATGGGGAATAAATTACCTCTCTGTCTATCTGTGTGTGTGTGTGTGTGTGTGTGTGTGTGTGTGTGTGTGTGTGTGTGTGTGTGTGTGTGTGTGTGTTTGGTAGGAACAAGTGACGAATATGAAAGGCTGTAATTGTTTGCTCTGTTTTACCTGAGAACTTGCACCTTTGTTTGAGTAATTCTATTTGTACCAGTAGTGTCTGAATATATTTATTTTATTATGTTTAATTCTACTTACTCTTCCTCTATTTTTTTTTTTTTTTGTGCCTATTTTTGCGATGCGGCTTAAAAGAATCGTTAAAATATGGATAGCTCTCCCTTTTTATGTACTGAAATGTATTTTGTCATTTTCTGTCTTCGTTTTATCGCCTTATTTGCGTTTTTATGTCTTGATTTAAAGATAAGCCTAAAAAAATGAACGATTCTAACGAGAAGGAAATGCGAAACAGATAAAGCCAGAAAAAAAAATAAATAAAAAAACACACAAAATAACGATGAGATGAAGAGAAATGAATGTGACAGAAAAATATAAAATAAATCACCATTCCAACATTTTTTATCAAACCTTCGTGGGCGCATTTATTTATTTTTTTATTCAGATTATTCAGTAAAAGTACAAAACTCACGAATTTGTGAAACCCTGAAAAACGCAGAGCGAGGGAGAAAACTTTCCCTCGCAGTATCAAAAAATAATATTCGAAATTTTAACTGCAACTGGGAAATAAAAAGGCGAAGCGTGGAGAGAGGAACAGGTAGACAGGTAGGGACTTGGCAATGGTAACGTGGGCGTACTGGTAACTAGGGAAAGGGATGGAAGGGAAAGGGGAGTTTTGAAATTTTTAAGTGATATAGGAGGGACAGTTCGGAAAGAGGGGAGGGTAGGAAAAGAGAGGGTTTAGAGTTAGTAAAGAGAGAAGAGGGAGGAGAGAGTTATGGAGAGAAGGAATACTAGAGGAGAGAAGGGAGAGAAATAAAGATGCGGGATACTAGTGAAGAGAAGAAGGAAGAGAAAAGTAGAGAGTATCGAAGGGAAGTAAAGAAATAGGATGCTGGGGATGGCAAGCAGAAAGGAAGAGATATGTTGATGAGAAAAGAAACACGAGGGAGAAGTAAATGAGATACTTAGTTGTTATTGTTGTTGATATGAAAAGTAGGACAAGTGTTTTAAAAGTATTCTGTTGGTGAAGGGAAGTGAATTGACTGAAAGAAGTAGAAATGAATGCAAGGAAAAAGAGGAAGGGATGACTAAGAGAAAGGGAAGGGAAGATAAGGAAAATAAAACGAGGAGAGAAAAAGTTGAATGAGTGAAGGAAATAGTGAGAAAAGGAAGTAAATAACAGAGAACCAGAGAGAGAGAGAGAGAGAGAGAGAGAGAGAGAGAGAGAGAGAGAGAGGGTGGGGTTGAAGTTACACGAATCACTTGCTAACACACTCGTAAATTTAAATCCACACATGTTAAATGGCCTCACCTGTGGAAGGTAAGAACCACTCATTAACACACACACACACACACGCACACACACAGAAGTACCTTTGTGTAGTTGTTGGTGGCAGGAGGCGCAGGTAAAGCAGTGGAGGTGAAAGACATGGTGGCGGGCGCGCATGACGAGTTCCTGGGGCGCGATGTCCAGGTTGCAGCGCCCGCACCGCCCACACCCGAATATCCTGTAGGGGAGAAGAAAGAAGAGCTTACTGGCACAAAAGACAAGGAGATGTAGAAGTAGTAGTAGAAGAAGGAGATTTAGAAATGGCGTGGTAGATGTAGTAGTAGTAATAGTAGTAGTAGAAATAGTAGTAGTAGTAGTAGTAGTAGTAGTAGTAGTAGTAGTAAAAACATAAAAGAAAATAAGGGAAGCTGCAAGAAGCCATACGACCTACGAGTGGTAGTCACCATATAAAACTTGCCTACCTATATCACCTATCAGTAGGGAATAATAGTAATAATAGCAGCAGTAGTTAGTAGTTGTTGTTGTTGTAGTTAATTGATATTCCTAAATTTCATGATACTAGATAACAATTCTGGTACAGTTTCTAGATTTGTTTTTTTTTTTTTTTTTTATCGGAATCGTGTTGAGCGTTTCACATTTTTGTTGTTGTTTTGTTGTTGTTGTTGTGAGCAAGTTTTATTATGAGACATTTTTCCGTCATTTCCTTGCGGGTTCGGTCATAAATGTCTCGTATATTAAACCGTACACGTGTCCCACAATGGTTCGTTGTTGCGACCAGGTCTGAGTGATGTTGTGAGTTTGTTTTCTTGGTGTTTGAAAGTGTCTTGTTTGTGTTTCGGAAATACTTTATTGATGTCAAGAGTGTGTGTGTGTGTGTGTGTGTGTGTGTGTGTGTGTGTGTGTGTGTGTGTGTTGTCCTTGGTATTTTGAAGGTATTATCTCCGGAAATCGAACTTGCTATTATCAATTTCTCTGGATATTTTTTTTTCCATTAACATCTTCCAAGAATTCGGTTATTCGGCAGATATTATCCCTGGAATGAGAAGATTTCGTTCACTTTTCTAAAAATAAAACGTTTCTTTAATAACCTCAACAAACTCCTGACGGCGAGGAAGCAGGAGGAATACCAACCATATCTGTAGAGCACTTGTGTTGCACCTGGGTGAGGGAAGACCGCGGCGGGGCGAGGGAAAGGAGGGAGTGTCGGGCTTGGCATCGGCGCAGGTGACTATTTATGAGTGTGTAGGTGAAATGGTCTTATCGAGGCGACGAGACTTAGGAATCTTGGATCAACTTTTGCGAGACTCCCTTCTGATCCGCCTCTGATAGCTCCCCTGCCTCCTCCACGTCCCACTTCTTGCCACGTCGTCTTTTGCACGTTTCACCGCCACTTTTACCCATCACTGTTCCTTAATAACACTGAAATCCACTGTCCCTGCTTTGACCCATTCAATACCCAGCTTTCTTAACACCTTTATACGCTAACTTAACGCCCCAGTTCCTCTCACTTCGTCTTGATCACCAATATCACCGTCACTGCTACCCATCACCGCTCCCGCCTTAATAACACTGGAATCCACTGTTCCTGCTTTGTTCCACTCAGTACCCAGTCTCAACACGCCAACTTCCCTCTCCTTTGACATGACCTTAGCAAAACACACCAATTAAAACACCAAAATTAAAACACCTCAACAATACACAAAAACACACCAACAAAGTCCTAACACTCCAGAAACTCCAGAGACACCCAAAACTTCTCTCAAACAGCCCTAAGTTTATATTCTTAACCTATAACCTAACGCTCAGCACTCCGGCCTCTTAAGCAACACAGACCGAGCCCCTTTCTCTGCCAGCACTCCAGTTTCGTTAGCTTTTTGATTGCTACAGCTTCCTCTCAGCTTGATATATTATAATAGTCTTGTGTAAGTTTGTATAAGGGTTTTTGAAAGGCTACACTCACAGTAAAAGGTGTCATTAAATATTTAGTAAAGGCTTTTAGTGCTTGTAGTTTAATTTTCTGCGGATTAAGTTAAAACTACCTGTGCCATTACGAGTCAAAGGGTTAACATGCTCCTGGAACACCGCAGTCTCATCCCCATTTATTTCAACACACCAACCTCGGTAAGTGGAACTATAACACATCCAAAATCCTTCCGTCCCCACCCTCCTCATTCCCATCCTTGTCTGTTCCCCAACCATTATCCCCAAAAGAATTCCAACTGTGTCCTTGTCCACGCCTAAGTTTTCCCGCTAAAAAATCCAGTCTCCTTGCTCCGTGTGTCCCCAGCCCCGTGTCCTCGTGTACCCGTGTCCAGTCTCGTCCTCTTGCCCCCGCCCCGCCCCGCCCCGCCCCGTTCCGGTAAGCGTCTTCCCATGTACTCCTGAACTGACGAAACCATTAGCGCGGAAGGTCGTTCTCATCATCATTATCATCAGCCGCCCTAGATATGTTAATACTCGAGACTGGTTCTTCTCGGCGCGGCGCAGTGGGTCCGTCCCTCACTGGTGGAGAGAGAGAGAGAGAGAGAGAGAGAGAGAGAGAGAGAGAGAGAGAGAGAGAGAGAGAGAGAGAGAGAGAGAGAGTGTCAGTCAGTCACGCCGTTTTGTCTCCTTCAGGTTGCCCTTGAGTAAATTTCATCCTAGTAAGTTCCACACGTGAAGTTTTTCCATTGATTATTTTCACCTGAAATAATTTGGTTCTCCACATGTTAAATTTCCTATAACCTAACTTAATAACATAACCAAACCTAACTCAACCCAAGCCAAACCTAACCTAACCTAATCAAACCAAACCTTATCCAATTCAAGCTCCTACATAAAAAAAAAAAAAAAAATTCAATCTAACCAAACTCAACTAAACTAAACCTAACCTAACCTAACCAAACCCAAACATTCATAACCCAATCCAACCAAACCTAACTTAACCTAACCTAACCTAACCTAACCTAACCTAACCTAACCTAACCTAACCTAACCCAATCCAACCAAATCTAACCTTACTTAACCTAACCTAACCAAACCTAACCTAACCTAACCAAACCTAACCTAACCTAACCTAACCTAACTTAACCTAACCTAACCTAATCAAACCCAAACATTCAAAACCCAATCCAATCAAACCTAACTTAACCTAACCTAACCTAACCTAACCTAACCAAACTTAACCTAACCTAACCTAACCTAACCTAACCTAACCCATCCCAGACATCCATAACCTAATTCATAATGGGAACAAATTTTAGGGAGAAGAATCTAACACCCATAAACTTTTCTCACACCGCCATCTGTCTATCCATCTCACGACATAAAACCGTAACGAAAAATTACCAAGATTACGTTTTCTAAAATTTGAGGAGTTGGCGCCGAAGGGTTGTCTTAGCTATTTATACGACAGGGAGGTGCATTCTGGGAGCCGCGCCGCCCCGTGTAGCAGCGGCGGTACAAGTTCCCAGCGGCCAGCGAGCAGATGTTTAGCTGCGGGAGACGGTGAGAGGAGAGGAGGGTGAGGGGTGGAGGTGATGTAAAGGAGGATATGGAGACTAAGGGAGGGGAGGGGATGGTTGAGAGAGAGAGAGAGAGAGAGAGAGAGAGAGAGAGAGAGAGAGAGAGAGAGAGAGAGAGAGAGAGAGAGAGAGAGAGAGAGAAACTGAAGGACGTGGGAGGAGATGGAAAGATTCAGGGATGTGTGATGGAGAACAAGGTGGGATGAAGGGTGGAAAGGGGAGAGAGAGGGAGAGAGAAGAGGAAGAGGGGATGAGGTAACGGGTAGGGGAGGCTGGGCAGGTGGGTGGCTGGGAGGGCGGGGGGTGTAGAGAATTGTTGTCCATTTGAAGAGCCTCTCGTCGGAAAGGATGACACCCGCCCGGCAGATCCTTCTCATTGATTATCCCGTGCAAGTGCGAGGGGGAGGCGGGAGGAGCCTGGATGAGGGCGCCTTTCCCAGGTTAGTGCCGCCTCGCCCCCATCGATTCCGCCTAAAGGAGACCCACAGAGGCTGCCCTAAAGTAGCGTAAGCCACGGCGAACCACGGTGAACCACGGTAATCACGGCAGGAGTACCAGTAAAGCTCCCTCTCCCTCTCTCTCCCTTTCCTGTTTCAGAATTCTCCACCACCATGTCTCATCTTCACTTTTAACAAGCTCTGGTAGTTATTATTAGAGTTTTCAAGGATGCTTTCACGATTACAGTGGGAATTTAACAGATATTCTGCTCTCTTAATGCGCAAACACCGTGAGAACGCGACTAATGAATGTGGCCTTGCAAAACACAGTGGGACCTCTGAGCGTTTAAGACCAGCATGTCCTGACGCGGGTGTAGGGCGTGGGGAAGGCGCAGTGTGTCTTATCACCGTCATCAGGAGCCGTGGAGGACACTTCACCGGGGCTCAAGAGGTGGAGTGTTGTGCTTGTGACAACATAAATGGCCTGTGTGGCTCGGTGACGCTTGCCAATTGAGTGATGGAGTGAGGCGTGGGTGTCTGACTTAGGTGTTCGTTGCCTTGTGATGAGCGAGTGGTTGAAGTAGTAGTAGTAGTAGTAGTAGTAGTAGTAGTAGAAATAGTAGTAGTAGCAGAGAGAAAGTGTCTGTAAGTAGACTAGACAGGGAGATGGAAGTTTAAGGGTGTTTATCAGCGGTGTAGTTAAGGGGAAATGAAACAGGAGAGCTAACAGAGAGGAGAGCGAGATAGAATGTTGTCTTTAGGGAGCTTTGGCTCAAGTACGGGAGAGGAGAAAGTTTGAGGGTGTTTATATGAGGGAAAGGGAGGAGACGGAAGAAAAAAAAAAGAAGGAAAAGCAGAAAGGAGGGGGAACTGGAGAGGGAGTGAAAATCTTTATTGAGCTTTACATAGAATAAGGAGAGAAATCGGAAATTTGAGGATGTTTGTAGGAAGTAATAGAAGGAGAAAAGAGAGAAGGTGTGTCTAGTAGAGATGAAGGGTAGAGAAGTTTCTATACTCTCTCTCTCTCTCTCTCTCTCTCTCTCTCTCTCTCTCTCTCTCTCTCTCTCTCTCTCTCTCTCTCTCTCAAGGGGCGCCACCGAGGCCTGGTATGAGCGTAAGTGTGAGGTTAGTGCGCTAGTGTTCCTCCCCACGCTAAAAATAAAGTTTACAGCGCCGAGTGAAGGGAACAGACGGACGCGCAGGAATCCTCATCACCCCGTCAGCCCGTCACCCCATCAGCTTCCCTCGCCTCCTTCCCTTCCTCCACTTTACTGCATACCATTGCCTTCCTGTGGGTTTTATAGCCAAACGCAGTGAATTTAGGTGTCTCAGGGTATCTTGTAATGATCAACCTCTGCTATTATTACATTTTTCTGGGATTTGGTTGTAGTGTTCTCTAACTCCCTCCTTGCTATACATTTTTTTTTATAAGTAGCAAAAAATTTTTAGATACCTATTTTTGTACTGTGGTCATCTATTGTCAACAGTGAGGTCAATGTCGTATGACCCGTGTTCAGAAACGCTTTGCTCTCTCGCCACGACTGTTTTCAAAGGCCACAGAGATGATTAGCCGTGTTTTCAAGAGTGTTTCTGCTGTTAGTAATGTAGAAATCTCGTTAATCTGTCGCTGCAACCAAAGAAACACCCTTACAAACTAATCCGGGTAGCATCAATCTGTAGCCTTTTTAACGAAGAAGAGATGTGGCGCAAAAGTGTTTCAGAAATCTTGTTTAATCTGTCACTGCAACCAAAGAGAAGACTTTAAAAACTAATCCAGGAAACATCAAACTATGTAACCCTTTTAATGAAGAGATGCGGCACAAAAGTATTTCAGAATGTGGACCTGACGTATATAACAGTGAATATGTTAAGGCTCTGATAAAACCACCAAGAACGTTACCTATCTCTGCCATTGTACAAAACAGAGCGTGTAAGCAAACTGAACACCAGAAAACGCAACCCGCCCTTCCCCCGCACGACCTCCTCCTCAGATAACGCCGACGTCAAGAATTAATTAATGTAACGAAAGCCATCCACACAAAAGAAGGTTGGAAGTATATTTTAGACAGGAATGCAAATTTTAAACCGCGGCAGTGCAAAAACGGAAGGAAGTTAAACCGGAGGAGAAAGAGGAGGGATAAAAAAAGAGTAAATTTGTGGACAGATGTTTGGTCAAGATGAAGTGATAAAGAGCCGTAAAATTGC
>NC_087193.1:8324783-8334783 GCF_035594125.1 Scylla paramamosain | reverse complement strand
CAATTTTCAAGTCTTGTATTAATTAATTAGTCTTTTATATTTTGTATTTATTTATTTTTCTATTGACATTGCAAGGTTATTGTTAAAATACGAAAGTACCCCTAGAATAATGAAAACACCCTTGAAAAATGCAGTTATTCGTATTACAAACTGTTTAAAATACTTGAAATAGAATGCTGGAACAGAGTGATGTGGTGGTGGTGGTGGTGGTAGTGCTGGTGGTGGTGAAGGCAGTAGTAGCCGTATTAAGTCACTACATGTTACTTAAATACACGCCTAATGTCCTACCTACGCCTTGGATCGCTTTTCTGCTACCCTTATTTCGGTAGTGTATTATTGTTGTTGTTGTTGTTGTTGTTGTGGTGGTGGTGGTGGTGGTGGTGGTGTAACAGGTTAGTGTGTTTATGGTGGTTTGAGTTTTCTGCATAGTCTCTCTCTCTCTCTCTCTCTCTCTCTCTCTCTCTCTCTCTCTCTCTCTCTCTCTCTCTCTCTCTCTCTCTCTCTCTCTCTCTCTCTCTCTCTCTCTCTCTCTCTCTCTCTCTCTCTCTCTCTCTCTCTCTCTCTGTGTGTGTGTGTGTGTGTGTGTGTGTGTGTGTGTGTGTGTGTGTGTGTGTGTGTGTGTGTGTGTGTGGTTAATTCGTATATTGCATTAAGCCAATTTTTAACCTAGAATATCATTATTGTTATTAGTATTATTATTATCATTATTATTATCATCATCATCATCATCATCATCATCATCGTCATATATAGAAACATCGACTTATTATTATTATTATCTTTATTTGATTTATTTCCTTACGTCGCATTCGTAATGTTCGCTTTCTAATTAATATTCATGTCCTCCTCCTCCTCCTCCTCCTCCTCCTCCTCCTCCTCCTCCTCCTCCTCCTCCTCCTCCTCCTCAGCCCCTTCGTCAGGAACAAGGGAAGGGACTCTATCAAAGGGACGTTCACCTCGCCTCACCCTTTACCTGCTTCTAATTAGCCTCGCCGCCTCTCACCTGACGTCATGACCCTCTGTTGCCTGTTTCACGTATTACTGACCTCGAGAACTGACCTGAATTGACCTTGCTCCCAGGCGCCCTTTGAGTGAAGGAGCTGGGGAAAGAGGAATTTAGTAGGGAAATTTGTGGGTTGTTTTTGAGTCACGGCGCTGCAACAGTGAGGTCATATAGCGCCCAGGGAGAGAGTGTGTGGTAGGAGGGTGTGAGTGACTGTGATGAAGGAGGAACACGAGAAATACGAGATAAAAATATGGAGAGGAATGAATGGTAAAACAGAGGATTTATTTATTTTAGTCTGGAAAGGAAGAAGAAGAGGAGGAGGAATGAGAGAGAGAGAGAGAGAGAGAGAGAGAGAGAGAGAGAGAGAGAGAGAGAGGAGAGAGAGAGAGAGAGAGAAGAGAGAGAGAGAGCCAAGGAAATGTAAATAAAACCGAAAGGCAGAGAAAGAAAAACAAAACAAAATACTGATGGAGGAGGAGGAAGAGGAAGAGCAAGAGGAGGAGGAGGAAGAAGACAGTAAACTCCCTTGATACTGATCTTAAGATTCAAGCTTTGGAAAGTTTCTCTCTTGAACTTTGCCAGACTTGAAGATCACAAAGAGGAGTTAGTTTCTTGTCTGTACATATATACTTTTTTTTCTCTGTTCTGATAAAGTTTTGAAGAGAAGGAGGAGGAGGAGGAGGAGGAGGAGGAGGAGGAGGAGGAGGAGGAGGAGGAGGAGGAGGAAGAAGAAGAGGAGGAGGAGGAGGAGGAGGAGATGCACATTAATTTACTCATGGTTTTGTTTATTACGTAACTTTAAACTTCGCTAATATGGACTTTATGAGCAGTGTACATAATTGTTGTCTATGATTGAATGATTGTATTTGTCATGGCACGTGTTTTGCGCACTTGTTGACACCATTGTTTTGGCGCGTGTAGCTCACTGGTGTGCTTTTATAATTGATGATGTTGTCGTGTTATTATTATCATCATTATCATAATTATCTTTTTTATTATTTGCATTATTTCCAAGCAGTTGTGTTTATTGACGTTACTTGGTGAAGCAACAGTTGCAGAAGTAGTAGTAGTAGTAGTAGTGGTAGTGGTAGTAGCAGTAGTAGCAGCAGCATCACCAGCAGTTAAAGTCTAAATAGTAACTTGCTGTTATTAAAAATAAATAAATAAATAAAAACATCACTACCTTCGTATTTCTCACATCTTCATAAATAAGTCAAAAATATTTTCACACTTCCTACGTTAAAAATGATGAATGTATAATAGAAAAAAAACGACCGTAAGTTATTTATCACTTCAGGTCATTATCGCCGGCCTGACATTTACGTAATCTTTATTAAAATTGTTAATGAATGTGCACTGAGAAAAAATAAAATAAATAAATAAAAAAAAAAACTGGAGAAGCAGCGAGAATATTAATAACTCAGCTGGTGCCATCTTTGCCTCCGCCTCACCTGCCGTCAGTGTGGAACAGGTGGCGGCCGTGCGGGAGTGAATGGTTACAAGTTAGGTGATGGTGATGATGGAGCGGTGTTGTGCTAGTGTTATGATTCTCTTATTAGTTTTTTTTTTTTTTATTAGTTATTTTCGTAATTGATTTGTTTTTGTTTTCTTTTATTTCTTGGTTGTAGATTTTTTCTTAATCTCTGCTTCCGGGAACTGCACGCCGGATAGTCAAAAACAACAACAACAACAACAACAACAACAGCAACTATAATAATAGTAATAATAATAATGATAATGATAATAATAGTAATAATAATAATGATAATGATAATAATAGTAATAATAATAATAATAATAATAATAATAATAATAAGAAGAAGAAGAAGAAGAAGAAGAAGAAGAAGAAAAATAGTAATAACAGTAACAACAACAACAACAATAATAATAGCAATATCAACAAGAAACAACAACATCCACAGTAACAACAACAACATCAAAAAACTCCCCCGAAAATTAACGTGATCAGAACCGCGTTAGCATCAAGCACATGAGTACAACAACAGCCACACGAGTACGACAGCGTAGCCAAGATGGATGGTGCGGTACTCGGCGCAAACACGGTGCGCCGAGTAGAGGCAGGCAGCGGCTGGCCACGCCCCTCACTCCCTTCACCTGAGCCACTTAATTAACCCCTCGTAATACCTGATTTGCATCCATCCTCCTACTCTCCCTCTCTCTCCTTCCTCTCCTTTCCGCTCTCCCTTCTCCCTCTCTTCGCTATCTATCCCTCGCCTCTCTCCTCTCCGGAAATATCCCAGATTTTCAAGATGGCTGCCCAGATCAATACGGCAGACAGTCCCACTTCGGAGGGAGATGGCGAGTGATTTTTTTTTTTTTCTTTTGTCCTCGGTGACGTCATGATTATTGGTGTTCCTTTAGGTTTTTTAAATGGATTGTTGAATTCGTGATTGTTTTTTTTTTGTTTGTTTTTCTTCACTGTTGTTTACTTTTTTGTTTGTTTTCTTCATTATATCTACTTGTTTATTGATTTTTTTGTGTTTGTTAGTTTGCATATTTATTTGGGGTTTGATATTGGTTTTGTTGCTGCTTTTGTTGCTGTTGTTGTTGTTGTTATTCTTGTGATTAATATTATTGTTGTTATTATTATTATTATTAATATTATTATTATTATTATTATTATTATTATTATTATTATTATTATTATTATTATTATTATTATTATTATTATATTTACTACTACTACTACTACTACTACTACTACTACAACAGCAACAGCAACAACAACAACAATAACTACTACTACTACTACTACTACAACTACCCTTTCTATACCACCACCACCACCACCACCACCGGCAACTTTATCCCGGTATTAATGACGATCTCCTTACAAATCAGCGCAACAATCAATACCACATTGTAACCACCGGCTTTCCATTAAGACGTAACAAACTACCTCGTCTTTGCAGCATGTGAGCGTCGTTCATTCTCACTCACGCGTATAATGAATGTTTTTACTTATTATATTCACCGTCACAATCGTTATTCATTCATGCATGTATTCGCAACAGTGAGTCATTAAAGAAGCGAAAAGAGAGTATTTTGCATCGCTCGCTTCCTCGCTGGCTGGCTGGCTGGCTGGCTGGATGGATGGCAGTGTTTGAAAATGAGGTTCTTTAATGTTCGTTCAGCTCAGGTGGGTTTGTCATCACTCATTGCTTGTGTGGTGTGTGTGTGTGTGTGTGTGTGTGTGTGTGTGTGTGTGTGTGTGTGTGTGTGTAAGAGAGAAAGAGAGAGAGAGAGGAATTATTGACGTTTAGAGAGCAGAGAATAAATAAAGGTAGAAGAAAAGAGAATAATAAAGATAACAAATGTGAAAAGAAATAAGAGCACATAAAAATATAATAACTGAAAATGAAAGAAAGACAACAGGTGAAAGAAAATGGTGAAGAGTGAGAGAGAGAGAGAGAGAGAGAGAGAGAGAGAGAGAGAGAGGAGAGAGAGAGAGAGAGAGAGAGAGAGAGAGAGAGAGAGAGAGAGAGAGAGAGAGAGAGAGAGAGAGCAAGGTCAGCCAGCAAGCTAAACAGATAGACAGACAGTCAGCCAGTGAATGATAGACAGAAAGACAGACAGACAGACAGACAGACAGACGAACAGACAAATAAACAACCAGACAGATATAGACAGATATATGGAAAAACAGACAGACAGAGAGAAAAAGACATGCATACAGAGAGAGGCCCACGGACAGACAGGCGGACAGACAGGCGGACAGACACACTGACAGGCAGAAAAAGAGCTATGATAACTGAAAAAAGCAAAATAAATGAAAAAAAAAAGAAAAAAAATTAATGATTAAGGACAAAAAAAAAAACTAAAGCATGAAAAAATATGAAAACGATGTGATAGAGAAATAGAAATAAAAGATCGTAAAACTTAAAATAAGACAGCAAAATAAAAAGGAAAAAATAAGGAAATATGAAGGGATATAAATAAAAGGAAGGGAAAAAAATCAAGAATAAGGAAAATAGAGGAAAAAAAGGAAATAAAAGTACGCTGTAATGATTTACGAAAAGTCTTTGTGTGTTGAGAGTTGTTGGGGGCACGTGCTGTCCTGGGTGAGAGGGGACGCCGCCCCCCTCACCCTCCTCTCACCCTCCCCCTCCCTCTCCCGCACCCTCTTACCCTCTCTCCCACTCCGTCTGACTCTCTCCCCTTTATTCTCTCTCTCTCTCTCTCTCTCTCTCTCTCTCTCTCTCTCTCTCTCTCTCTCTCTCTCTCTCTCTCTCTCTCTCTCTCTCTCTCTCTGTGTGTAATGTGACGATCCCTTCCTCCTAATAAAGCCACTTTGAACCTGCTCTCTCTCTCTCTCTGTCTCTCTCTCTCTCTCTCTCTCTCTCTCTCTCTCTCTCTCTCTCTGGTAACTCACGTTCAAGTGGTGGTAGAGGTTTCATGTCAACTGTGAGGGAATTAAAGCTGCAGTGTTCATATTCTCTCTCTCTCTCTCTCTCTCTCTCTCTCTCTCTCTCTCTCTCTCTCTCTCTCTCTCTCTCTCTCTCTCTCTCTCTCTCTCTCTCATTTTTCGGTCCTTTCACAGCCGTTTTCTTTACATATCTTTTATTTTTTTCTTCTGCACAACAATGAAGCTTTTCTCACATACCTACTCTCTCTCTCTCTCTCTCTCTCTCTCTCTCTCTCTCTCTCTCTCTCTCTCTCTCTCTCTCTCTCTCTCTCTCTCTCTCTCTAGTCTTGGCTTTCACCCTCTCCCTATCTCAGTGTTACTTTTTTTTTATTTTTTTCCTTATTCTCTACGTAACTTCTCCTTTTCTCTCTCCCTTCCACAATCTCCTCTCCCTCTCTCCCTTTTGTCTCTTGTCCTCATCTCTCCTCCCGCTCTCTCTCTCTCCCGTTCCTTCAGCGTCTCCTTCATTCCTTTCCCCCTCAAAGCCTTCCTCCCTTCATCTTCCTTCGTAACCTCCCTACCTCGCTATCTCCCTTCGTCTCTCCCTTCTTCCTCTCTCCCCTCTCACCCGCCTCTGTTCTTCCCTCCATTTCCTTTCCCCTCCTTTCCCACCATCTTCTCTTGCTGATATTCTCTCTCTCTCTCTCTCTCTCTCTCTCTCTCTCTCTCTCTCTCTCTCTCTCTCTCTCTCTCTCTCTCTCTCTCTCTCTCTCTCTCTGCACCATTTTCTTTCACCTTTTGTCTTTCTTTCATTTTCATTTATTATTTTTCTATTTGCTTATTTCTTTTTACATTTGTTGCCTTTCCTATTCTCTTTTCTTTCGTCTTTATTTCTTCTCTTCTTTCTAAACCTCAGTAATTCATTCCTCTCTTTGTTCTTCTTCCTCTTCTCTTTCTTTTTCTTTACCTCTCATCCATTCCCTCATTCTACCCTTTGTTTGATTTTATACCCTCCCATCTCCCCATTCCTTCCTCTCTTCCCTTATTATTACCAGTATCTCATTCACCCATTCCTCATTCGGCACTCCCATTTCTTCCTCGTCTGTTTTAACTTCTGTCTGTTTCCTCCATTCCTCTTTCTATCTCTCCTTTCTATCCTAATCGTGGCTTTCCTTTCTTCCTGTCCTCCCTTTCCCGCTCTTCTCGCGCCCTCCCTTCCCTCTCTTCTCGCCCCCTCCCCCTCCTTCCTCTTGGTTCCGCCTTCGGGCAGAGACGCGGGAGAGACTTGAATCATCAACCTCATTAAATTTCCACTACCTTGTTCCTGCGGAGAGAGTCACGTGGTAGTAATTGGAGCGGCGGAGGCTGTATAGTATGTAGGTGAGGAGTGTGTGTGTGTGTGTGTGTGTGTGTGTGTGTTGAGTGCCTAAGGGAAAGTCCAGTTTCTCCCTATTTACACCTATTTAGACCTATGTGTGTGTTCCTCAAGGGTAGCATAAGGGAGTTGTCTCATTACCAGCTCACCTGTATACCTCCCGCCCTCCTCTTACCTCTTACCTGCCTCACCTGCTCTCCCAACCCCTCTCCCGCTCTCTCCGCCATCTTATCACAGGTATTAACAGGTGCATTGAACTCGTAATTGAGAAGGTGTCTTGTGTGTGTGTGTGTGTGTGTGTGTGTGTGTGTGTGTGTGTGTGTATGTGTGTTGCTTTGTTTCCTGTTTGTATCAGTCTTTGTTACACTTATTTTATGTTTTGTGTTTCCATGTGTTTTCCAGTCTGATGGGAGTCGTTATCTTGTGTGTCTTTTCCTGTTTGTCTGATGTCAGTTTGTCCACGTGTCTGTTCATTTATCATTCTCATATTCCACTCATTTATACCTTTCTGCTTGGTTCTGTCTCTCTCTCTTCCACTAGGTTAGGTTAGATTAGGTTCGATTAGGTTAGGTTCGGTTAGATTTTCAACTCGAGGTTTTAGGAATTGTGAAACTGATCTAAAAGTTCGAACAATGAAATAGTGAAACGCAAACAGAAGATCAGAACCGCGAGAGGAAATTAAAGGTAAGCAGTTCTCAGCAATTCTCAGGTGAACAACGAAACACTGAAGTCACTCTACGAATTCTAAGGTGAATAAGAAAACCCCCTCTACTCTATCAACTCTCAGATGAAAGACAAAAAGAAAAAAAAACTCGTTAAATCCTCACATGAAGCAAGGAAACCACGACTACTCTACATATTCCTAGGAAAGAGAGAGAGAGAGAGAGAGAGAGGAGGGGGAAATAAACACCTTAACCACTCACTTGAAACAAAAAAACACCTCTACAGATTTTAAAGTGAAAGAGAAAGAGAGGAAAAAAAAAAAAAAACACCTGAATCACTCACCTGAAGTAGTCCTCCCGGCAGTAGAGGTGACCGTGTTTGGCGAAGCATTTCTCCTCGAGGGGCTGATGGCATTCCCAGCACCTCAGGCAGGCACTGTGCCACACCCCCTCCTGCGTCTTGGAGAACCAGCGCTCCGTGATCCTGACGCCACACCCCACGCACACCGCCTCCTCCTGACTGTGTGGCTCCTCCTGTCTGTCCAGCATCTTTACGGACTCTGGCTCTTGAACGCTTGGCTCTTTAGATTCTGGCGTGCCTTAGGGTGATTCTTGGGTCCTCTGTTGTTTTTGTTTTTGTTTCTTAGTTTTTTTTTTTTAATAGTGCGTCTAATTTCTGGGTTTTTGGGTGATTTTTCAAGGGTTCTTTGATTTTTCTTCTGTTTTTAAGGTTTGGTTGTTTTTTTGGTTGTGATTCTTTGGTTTGTTTGAGTTTCCCTCTCTCTCTCTCTCTTGTTCAGTTTATTTTCCAGGTTCCGACGTGTTTGTTGTCTTTTAGTAGTTTCGTTTTCTTCTTTTATTTCCTCACGTAGGATGTTGTACTATCCTTCAGTTCCTCCAAGTGTTTATCCCCTTCTCTGTTATGGTACTTGATTTCCTTTGAAAGTCCTTCAGGTATTGAATATTTTAAGTTTCCTCCACAGGGAGTCTCAGTTGTCCAAAATACCTTATGGTAATGTGTTCCTTTGTGTCACTACTTACATTTAAAGTCTTCCTTCCTGTGAGTGGGAACCGCAGTCTCTTTTCCGTGTATTCCCTCTTACAGTTTCAAGAAGAGCTTTTAAAGTCCCTTTCTTTGACCCTTTATCTTGAGGATATGTGAAGTAGATCCTCTTTGAAACTCCGGGAAGATATTTTGAAATCCTTTATTTACTTACAGACTTGTGGACTCCTCAAAGACTCCTCGTGGTGGTGGCGAAGAGAATAAAGGCTGTTTTACTTCCCTTGCTGACGGTAAGTACTTCTCTTTGTACTTGTTGTGTTTACTCCTACTTGCCAGAAGACTAGATGAACTTTGGGATCGTTTTGTTATTGTTTTTGTCTTATTTTTTGCACGTATTGTAACTTTGCGATCCTTCCGTGAGACGAGATATTGTTGCTTTTTGTTTTTATTGTCCTTGTCAATGGAAGCTTCGGTTTTCTTCCTCTCCTCTCGTGGTGTGATTAACGTCTAAGTGGTGAGGTGTCCTGCCGCGTCAAGTGGTGGTCAGGTGTGCTGCTGGGCGAGTCTTGCTGGTGTGTCTTGGCAGGTGTGTGTTGGCAGGTGTGTGTTGGCAGGTGTGTTTCTTCCTCCACGTGGCCTGACAAGGAAAGAGAGAGGGGGAAAGTTTATGAGTAACAGTATGGGATATATTAAGTGTTACTACTACTACTACTACTACTACTACTACTACTACTACTACTACTACTACTACTACTACTACTATGACTGCTGCTGCTGCTAAAATTAAGGAGACGCGTCACATATTTAAGGGTATTTAAATGTGAGGCTTTCTTAAACATTACGAACTAAAAAGGTAAACATCAAGGAAAAGACTTTGAAAGAGAAAAGATGGTATTTTTTCAACTTCTCGTTCTTTTGTTACCATCTTCATCCTTCCTCCTCCTCCTACTCCTCCTCCTCCTCCTCCTCCTCCTCCTCCTCCTCCTCCTCCTCCTCCTCCTCCTCCTCCTCCACTCTTCCCTTCTACTTATGAGAGCCTAGAAGGTAAGAAAGTGGAGTGGTTCTTTCTTAATCTCCTCCTCCTCCTCCTCCTCCTCCTCCTCCTCCTCCTCCTCCTCCTCCTCCTCCTCCTGTCCGATTTTTTTAAAGCTTTGTCTTTTCTTTCTTTGTTTTCTGCATATTTTATTTTTTATTAATTTTTCTTCTTCTTTTTTTTACCTTGTTTCTTTTCCCTTCGTCTTTTGTTTGTTATTGTATATTTCATTGCTTTCTTTTTCTTTTCTTGTTTTTTTTTATTTCCTGAATTTGGCTTTTGCATATTTCAGTGTATTTGCTCATACTCTCTCTCTCTCTCTCTCTCTCTCTCTCTCTCTCTCTCTCTCTCTCTCTCTCTCTCTCTCTCTCTCTCTCTCTCTCTCTCTCTCTCTCTCTCTCTCTCTCTCTCTCTCTCTCTCTCTCTCTCTCTCTCTCTCTCTCTCTCTCTCTCTCTCTCTCTCTCTCTCTCTCTCTCTCTCTCTCTCTCTCTCTCTCTCTCTCTCTCTCTCTCTCTCTCTCTCTCTCTCCCCCATTATTTTTTCCTCCTTTCTTT
>NC_087193.1:8312283-8319783 GCF_035594125.1 Scylla paramamosain | reverse complement strand
TCCCCATTGACACCCTCGCCTCGCCTCGCACCATCTGCACACACACACACACACACACACACACACACACTACATCGCCCCTGTCACTCTGCCAGAACGCCTCAGCCACGCCCTCTGTGTCGCGGTGATAATAAAAAAGACACTAAAGAAAAAGAAAAGAAAGAAAAAGAGCGGAAAGTAAATGGTAGGAATAGAGAACCGTCACATACATACTGCAAATCGGTTAATATTTTTTGTGACGGCAAGATTTCTGTGAGTATTTTCCTGTTTACGTTTTCATACTCGATTTCACTGCATTTCCACACCTTTTTCCCAGAAGAGCACCGGGTTTATACATCTTTATGCTTTTTCTGTATATCCTAGTTTCAATTTTACGCATTTTTTTTTTTTTCTTTTTTCTTTTTTTTTTTTTTTTTTTTTTTTTTTGAGGGGAGTAAACTGAGATATACTTCCTTATCCTTCGCTTTTATCATCACCTTCAGAAGGACGAAATATAGCCGCCTTCAGGAGGATAGAATTTAGGTAAGGGCGTCTCCTGCGTGAGAGAAATATTTGTGTAGCTCAACAAGGAGGAGGAGAAGAAATATTTACACCCAAGGGAAGAAAGAGCCGAATATTCCTGTGGGCATAAAAGTTTAAAAATATCTCGTTCACACATTTACTGTTTTGCTGATGATTCTCCTCCTCGTCTGTTTACGTCATCGCGTGTCCTCGCTACATATTCCTCGCGGTGAAATACTGAGGCATAATTTTCCCTTTTATTATGTGTGTCGCCGGAATATTCAGTGATTTTATTGGCGGGCCGTCCTGGTTTTCCTCCTCAGGATTTATAAGGGGCAGGGAGGTGATGGTGGTGGTGGTGGTGATGGGATGGTTAGGGAGGGTGGTGTGGTGATGGTGGTCAGGAAGGGTGGTGAGGGTAGTAGGGTAGTTAGGGAAAGTGGTGAGGGTGGTAGGATGGTTAGGGAGGGTGGTGATGGGATGGTTAGAGAGGGTGGTGATGGTGATGATGGTGATGGGATGGGTGGCGGGGCTGGTAATGGCGGCGCGTGCTGAGGGGAATGGGATGGGTAGTAAAATGAGTGTGGTGATGAATGGATGAGTGACAAGTGGTGAATGAGGGGACGAGGGACTGGTGATGGGTGATGAGACTTCCGTGGGTGGTGTCATAAAGGAACATAAAGGAAGGACAGACGGCAGCAGCAGATTTGTTGGACAGTACGAACGAGTTTGTGATTACGTACACTGTTTAAATCAAGAAGCGGATTGTAAACGCATGATTGTAAATAACACATCGCCCCCACACACACACACACACACACACACACACACACACACACACACACACACACACACACACACACACACACACACACACATCTCCCAAAATATCCACACTCATGCTAATATTAAAACCATCGCCATCACTTCACGGGCTGTTCACAACAACCTCCATCCCTTCCCTCACGCCCTTCCCAGCCTCCTTGCCAACACCTTTGTCTCGTAACTTACCTACAGCACCGCCAATACCTGGGGCTTCAACACCTCACTAAAATCTTATTAGCGCAAACAAGAAGCATGCAAACTAATCTGATAATTCTTTTTGCCCTCTATTTAGTTAAGTTAGTGTATTCATATGTCTCGCGGGCTGCTTCAATGTTTACACTTGAGGATCAAAAAGCTTCGGGTAACAACACGTGCGGGTCTCTAAGTTTGAAGTGAATGAGGACCGTGTAAAGTTCGTCTATTTGATGATCGCGTTCAAAATTGATCCATTAGCGGAATATACGAGGATGCGAGACAGATATTTCGTGGGGTAGGAAGAAAATGGTGTATGTGTGTGTGTGTGTGTGTGTGTGTGTGTGTGTGTGTGTGGTGTATATTATTATGTCTGCCTGAGCGGGTACATCTGTTTGTTTGGAAGTGTTTGTTTTTTTGTCTTAAATGGTTTATGTGACAGTTGTTTGTGCGGTGTTGTTTATCTGCCGTATCGCATGAATGTTGCGGTGAGGCAGGGCGGGTGTTGAGCGAGGAGACTCCGGTGTATCGGCATCGAGCGGCGGGTGAGGTGGCCGGGACAGGTGAAGTGGGCGGGGTACGTGGGCGGTAAGGTAATCTAACACCATCCCGCCCCCCCCCAGCATCACTGTGTCACCTTACCTCGCCAGATATGAAATGGGTGAGGGGGACATCCTCTTATCGTAATTTCGTGGCCTGCGGGACGGGGCGCGGTGGGGCGACACAAACTTTGCCGCCGCCGCCCCGCCCCTCCCCGCCGCTATCTCTCCCCGTCATGTCTTGAGTGCCCCTGAACACGGCGGCAGGGTGGCGGGGGTGTGCATATGGGTTTCTCCTAAAGAGTTCACTGACAGGTCTCTAATTTAGTATCAGAAATATTAGTGTTAAGCAAGAGCGGCGCGGCGACGCGTGTGGGTGGGTGGGCGTGTGCACGCTGTGTTGGTACTAAGGGTGGGTGTGGGCGGACAGCTTGACTGACACACTGTCACTCTTGTCTAATGTTACAAAAATTCTCGGACAAACAACACTGTGAGCCGTGGGTGGGTGAGGCGGCGGAGGGTGGGCGAGGCACGCGGCGGCGGGCGTGCGGGCGGCCCCTGGTGCCTGTCGCCTCGTAAATCACCGCCTCACTCTGACAGGTCACCCTTGTCGCCGAGGCTTACCTGTGCGGGGCGAGGGAGGCGCCGGTGAGCAGGTGACCCTTCCGCTGCCTGCAGGTGCACTCGACCACACGCCGCGCCCGTCCGCCCGCCGTCTCCTGCCAGGGCTGGCCTCCACACAGATCTCCGGCGCGATAAGGCAGATTCGCACTGCGCGTCCCGCTTTTCGATTATCTGCCGCCGGTAAGGGATAGCATCGGCCCGAGTTCACTTTGGCACATCTCATTCAGTATTTGTAATACCGACGGAGGCACTGGGCTGGCGATTCTGTGGGGGCGGGGCCGAGCAGGCGGGAGCCGCCGCCCCGCCATCTGGTTGGCCGGCGGGGTGGCGGCGCGCGGCTGGGCCCGCCCCCTGGCCCAGGCCTTCCGGGCCACAGTGATATATGAACTCCGCGTCCCTCAGTTCAGTATCTAATTATTTTATCTCTCCCTCGCCCTGCACTTACTGATAAATTTTGGGATTGTGGGAACAGACCGTCCATTACCGGACAACAAGCGGACGGTAACGAGGAACGACTGGCCAGCCAGCGGCGGCCGCGGCCCCGCCTGCCGCGACGCCCGACGCCGCCGACACCCGCGGCAAGCGTGATGAGTGTTGCCAGCTGCCATTAAACCATACCTTAATTATCTGCAAGACCGTGGCCGCCCGCACCATTATCCCGCACGCCCTCGGCGGCGCCGTACACCCCGCCCGCCACCACCACACCTCCCGCCCCGCCTCTCCCGCCCGTCACCCCAAACAACGCGGCCGAGCGCCGCTGAACACGTCCCGGGTTCCCGCCAATTAAAGAAGCATGTGAGTGCAAAGCGATGTTGGCGACGGACGGAAAAAGTCGAGACAATGTTCAAAGGACGATGGGCGGCCTCCTCCCATCCACACCCGCCGGGGCGGCACACCCTCCGCCCCCACGCCCACGGGGGATTCATGTGTCTCAGGAATCCGTGTCCGTAAAAAAAAAGTTACCTGATCGCCTCAGGTGTGGGCTGGAGACGCGGGTTTTATGGCGAACACCAGACGAGGAGGGGAGGTGGGGGGCGGGGACACGATGGGCGGGGGACGGAAAAAGAATTAAATAAACAAATTAAATGATAAGTGATATATATATATATATATATATATATATATATATATATATATATATATATATATATATATATATATATATATATATATATATATATAACACACACACACATAGCACAAGGGAAAGAAGAATACATCACTCAGCGAGGCTTCTCCACTGAGAAAACACCACCAAACACGCCACTTAACTTTTTTCCCGCCGCGGCACAACACGCACCGCTGTTCTTGAGCACTCAGCAGGACCGCAGGACGTAGCGATGTGTGTGTGTGTGTGTGTGTGTGTGTGTGTGTGTGTGTGTGTGTGTGTGTGTGTGTGTGTGTGTTTTCGGAATTCTTAGAACATCTGAGTTCAATCTAGCATAGAAACAGGTAATTACACACACACACACACACACACACACACACACACACACACACACACACACACACACACACACACACACACACCACAACCACAAATCAAAGTTCCCCTCCGTTAATCAAACCCAAACCTCACCTTTGAACCCGCCCCTCCTCCCTTGCCCCCACCCCTCGCCAACTCTCCCCCGACGAACGAAAAAAAAAAAAAAATCATTACACCGCCACACCTTTACCTGCACTCATTAACAGAGGCACCAGATGCAGTCACTTCATCTTACAATTAAAATTTTCCTCCCGGAAGATGAGTTCCAGTAATTACCGTGAACGCAAAATAGTTATTGGGGTGATAAACTCCTAAAATTAAGGCTGCTTTCACCCTTAAGGCGCACTCTGTACACACACGGGTCAGTGGCCTTAACACCCTTAGCACCAAGCCTTACCTGTAGTCTCAGAAGGAACAGGTACGCCAGGTGTGAGAAATCCCAGGTAAGATTTTCCACCAGGTTTCTGATGGCTTAGTCTTGTCTGCCACCAACCTTGCCTATTGTTTTTTTTTATTTTTTTTTTTTTAATCTGTTGTCTATCTCTCCCCGTGTCTCAGTGCGCGTCTCTTATTATTTTTTCCCCGAGGACTGCGAGCTGCTTCGATAAGACTCTGTGTACTTGGTCGCGTCTCTGTGCGTCACATTGGGCGAGGCTTCACCGCTGACAAGGAAATGCTTTTGTTCGCTACCGGCCTCCTTTGGTTGTGCAGAGAGAGAGAGAGAGAGAGAGAGAGAGAGGGTGTAGGGGGGAACACACACACACACACACACACACACACACACACACACACACACACACACACACACGAATAGATAGATACCGACAAAATTGACAGAAAAAAATAGGAATAGAATTAAAACCACAGAATAAGATAGCAAGAGAGAGAGAGAGAGAGAGAGAGAGAGAGAGAGAGAGAGAGAGAGAGAGAGAGAGAGAGAGAGAGAGAGAGAGAGAGATAAGGGTCTTCACTTCACAAGATCCCACAATAAGAAGAAAAACAAACAGATATAAAAACGGAAGGCGATTCGATGACGAGGCAAAAACGCAAGTAAGACAAAAATATGAGAGAGGATCTTGTCGAGAATCTTACGCCTTGCACATCATCACAAAGGAATACAAAGGAAAAACAAACAAACAAACAGGAACAGTCTTCGCCTCCTCCCACACAATCTCTCTCTCTCTCTCTCTCTCTCTCTCTCTCTCTCTCTCTCTCTCTCTCTCTCTCTCTCTCTCTCTCTCTCTGTCTTACCATGTTGAGCTTCAGAAGGCTTTTTTTTTTACTTTTTTTTTAAGGTATTAGTGTGTGTGTGTGTGTGTGTGTGTGTGTGTGTGTGTGTGTGTGTGTGTGTGCATATCACCAGTGTCTACTTTTGTGTGTTTGTGAGTCGTCTGTCATATCTCTCTCTCTCTCTCTCTCTCTCTCTCTCTCTCTCTCTCTCTCTCTCTCTCTCTCTCTCTCTCTCTCTGGCAGGCGGTCACCACAATGAAGCCATCAGCAGCAAGCCACAGCACCAATCTTTCTATACACAATGTAATCACTTCTGTCAAAATATATTACGAAGCACTGATACGCCCAATGATTCAGTGACCCTTTTGCTCCCTCCCTCCCTTCCTCCCTCCTTCCCTCGCATCCCTTTCACACGACTTACTTCCCTAATTTCCTTATTCTCTCGCATTTGGTATCAGATCTTGTATACTCGAATCGAACTCATACATAAGAACACAACTCACTGTGTTTTTTACGGGGAGTGGGGAAGATAAAACACTCAGCAAACAGGGGGAGGGAGAGGAGTGAGTGAGTGCGAGTGAGAAAGAGGGAATCGAAGCCTCTCACAGCAGGATCCGACCCCCCGCGTGCGATGCTCCGCTGGGGTGTGACGGGGCGATTACACGGCTCTTATACATGCTCCTTCTGATTTGTCTCTCTTATACTAGTGACGCTTCTCCCGCCTCGGCTCCCTTTATACCGTAGCGTGTCTCTGCCCCGATGGTTAGTGACGGAGGGACAGAAGCACGTAAACTACTGTGATAAAACTCCCTTGGTCTTGAATATTAATAGATCTAATGGTAAACTCTTAATTTTTTATTCTTTCGTGTGTTCTTGAAGGTTTAGTGGTGATGGTGGTGGTAGTGGTGAAGGGTGCCTGGTGGTGCCGTATGTGGCTTTAGGTGAGAGATGGTATCGCGGAGAGGGTGGTGAGAGGGAGGGATGGCGAGAGGGGAGGCAGGCATCAGACTGTGACCGCTGGATTGGTGATGGTGGCCGGTGATAGCGAGGAGGGTGAAGGCAAGTGGTTGAGTGGATGACTGTTTGGTTGAAAGATTGGCCGTGTGTGTGTGTGTGTGTGTGTGTGTGTGTGTGTGTGTGTGTGTGTGTGTGTGTCGCCAACTTGCGGTGCTGTGATTGAAAATTGATGTTGATTTTAATGTGATTGATGCGTGTTCTGTCAGTGTGTGTGTGTGTGTGTGTGTGTGTGTGTGTGTGTGTGTGTGTGTGTGTGTGTGTGTGTGTGTGCGTGCGTGCGTGCGTGCTCATTCATAACTACACACACATACACAAACACATTTCTAAGCGTCACAATCATGACACAAACATAAAAAAAAAAACAATAACACAATAACAATAACAAGCCGCTTCAGCCCCGTGCCTACTGAGAGTCACATCACACCAGCACTGGGAGAGGCGCCCAAATCACCCGTGAATCCACCCCTGATGCACAGCTTGACCCGAGGACACCCCTTGGACACCCCTGGACGCCTTAGTCACTCATTAACTGCTCCAGACAAACCCGTTTTGACTCTATCTCCTCCAGACTTACATTTTCCATTATTTACCGGTTTTCTCCTCCTGTTTTGATCCGTCGAGGGAGTTGGCAGATGTCTCTCCTATTCGTCCCTGTCATCCATTTGTAAACCTCACTCACTCGCCCTCGCATCACCCGCTCATCAAAATAAGTTAAGCTGGCGTTGGCGTGTTTCTTTTTTCCCTTTTTTTTTTTTTTCTCTCTATTTTATCGAGGTTCGTGGTGGTGGTGGCGGTGGTGGTGATGGTGGTGGTGGTGGTGGTAGTGGTGATAATTAATTAACCTTTTTCACTCTCGCTGTCTAAGGAATCTCACGACGCTTTGTGTATCATTGGGAGACAACAGGTGTGCCGTGGCTGGCCAGGTGTGGTGTCAGGTGCTGTGATGATTGTGATTCCTATGCAGGTGTGTGTGTGTGTGTGTGTGTGTGTGTGTGTGTGTGTGTGTGTGTGTGTGTGTGTGTGTGTGTGTGTGTGTGTGTGTGTGTGTGTGTGTGTGTGTCTTGCATTCACTTCAGTGTGGCGTTC
>NC_087193.1:8277283-8302283 GCF_035594125.1 Scylla paramamosain | reverse complement strand
CTGGATTTACCGTCATTAGAGATGTGATTCCCCTCAGGTCGCCTATTATCTCGCGTTCGGTGTCTGGGGGAGAGAGAGAGAGAGAGAGAGAGAGAGAGAGAGAGAGAGAGAGAGAGAGAGAGAGAGAGAGAGAGAGAGAGAGAGATAATAATTAGTAGTTCTCTGGTAGGTTTCTCTCTCTCTCTCTCTCTCTCTCTCTCTCTCTCTCTCTCTCTCTCTCTCTCTCTCTCTCTCTCTCTCTCTCTGGCATTATGGTTTATTCGCTTAATTTATCTTTTTTTTTCTTTTTAATGCCTTTCTAACCATTTTTCCTCCTCCTCCTCCTCCTCCTCCTCCTCCTCCTCCTCCTCCTCCTCCTCCTCCTCCTCTTATTTTCCCTTGTTCTCTTGTTCTCCAGTTCACCATTTTGCATCTCCCCTTCTTCCCTTGTCCCCTTTCTCTCCCTTTCCTCCTCCTCTTTCCCTTGTCCTCTTCCTCCTGTTTCCCCTCTCCTCTTCCCCTTGGCCACTAGAGCCAGTAAGAGGAAACTGGGAAGGGAATTTCCAAAAGATCCTTGAAGGGAAAGAGGGAGGGAGGGGAAGAAGGGAAGGAAGGAGGGAAGGAAGGGAAAGAAGAGCATAATAAGAGGGGAGAAAGAATTAGGGAGAAGGTATTAGCAGAAAAAAGAAAATAAGAAAGGAAAGGAAGGAAGGAATGGAGGAAAGAAAGCTGATGATGATGGAAGAGGGAAGGAACGTAAGAGGAAGGTGGAAAAAGGGGAGATAAACGAAATGAAGAATAGAAAATAATGAATAAGGAAAGGAACAAGAAAGGGGAAAAAAAAAAACGAATGATGGAAATATGGCGAGAAAGGGAAATAGTGGGGAAAAAGGAAAAGGAAGGGACAGAAAGGAAAGGAGAAAGAATATGTAGAAGGGAAAGTGGAGAAAGGCATGGAAGGGAACAAAACTAAGAGAATAAAGGGAGTGAAGAGGGAACAAGAAGTAAAAACAGAAGTAATAAGCAGGAAAATAATGATGGAGGGAGGAAGAGAGAGAGAGAGAGAGAGAGTGAGAGAGGGAGAGAGAGAGAGAGAGAGAGAGGAGAGAGAGAGAGAGAGAGAGAGAGAGAGAGAGAGTCTACCATATCTATAATTCGTATTTGAGCTGCCCGCCTTCTCTTCTATTAAAAATAAAATCTTTTGATCTTTTCACTAACCATACATCCATTGAAGCTTGACGAGAGGACCTCCAGTGAAAGGGAAGCCCCATACAAACACACACACACACACACCCACACACACACACACACACACACACACACACACACACACACACACACACACACACACACACACACACACACACACACACACACACACACACACACACACACACTCAAACACTCCATCTTTTCCAAAAAAAAAAAAAAAAAACTCAAATTTTTACTTCAAAACAATCCATAGACGTGTGTGTGTGGTGTGTGTGTGTGTGTGTGTGTGTGTGTGTGTGTATGTGTGTGTGTGTGTGTGTGTGTGTGTGTGTGTGTGTGTGTGTGTGTGTGTGTGTGTGTGTGTTTTAATGAGGAAATACGAGTTTTTATCCTAATGATGCAGGAAGTGGTGGAGGAGGAGGGGGCGAAGAGGAGGAGGAGGAGGAGGAGGAGGAGGAGGAGAGGAGGAGGAGGAGGAGGAGGAGGAGGGAAGATGAAGACAGCCAAGGAGGAAAGAATGAATAGATAGTAATTAACAAATAGGTGAGAGAGAAATAATATGATGAAATATGATAGGGAAATGAAAGGGAGATTGCAAATGGAATGAATGAAGGAAGGAAGAAAAGAAGGAAGGAAGGAGAGATATATTAAAAAATTAACGCAAAACACGTGTGAGAGAGAGAGGAGAGAGAGAGAGAGAGAGAGAGAGAGAGAGAGAGAGAGAGAGAGAGAGAGAGAGAGAGAGAGAAAGAGCTAAGAGGTATAAAAAGAGGATGAAAGGGAAGAAAGGAAGGTATAGAGAATAAGAGAGAAAATGATGGAAAAAAAAACAAAGATACGAGGAAATGAAGATGGTAAGAACTGGAAATGAAAAGAGAAGATGTATGAGAGACAAGGAAAGAATAAAAGAAGGAGGAAGGAAAATGAAGAGGAAGGATGAAAACCAGGTTAATGAAGATAAGAAATAGTAAAGAAAAACAGATTTGTGGAAGAGGAACAGTAGAAAAAGAAAGGGAAGAAGAAAGAAAAAGAAAGGAGGAACGAAATAGGAGAACAAGGGAAGAGGAAGGGAGGGCGAAATAAAAAGGAGGCACACGACAAAAAACGAAGGAAAAAGGAACATAGAAAAGAAATAGGGAGAACGAAAAAAAAGGAAAAAAATGAAGGGAGGAAGAAAAAAAAGGCACAAGACAAGAGAAGAACGAAAAAAGGGAGAAGGATAGAAAAGAAAAGAAAACACAGAAGATAAGAAGGAAAAAAAAATAAATACCAGGCAAGGTTGATAAAGAGAGGGGAAGGGCTGAGATGGGAGAGAAGGAAGGGGTTGAAGGAGAGGCGTAGAGGCAAGGAGGCGTAGAGGGAGGGCAGAAGAAACCAGCTGGGAGGGCGGTGGCTTCAAAACACCCTGCTGAGATCCCCAATCAATGACCAACTGAGTCCCAATCTTTTCTCCCGTCCTAGTCCGTAGGAGGCGGCGGCGGCTGCGGTGGTGGTGGTGGTGGTGGTGGTGGTGGTGAATAAGATACAGGTTAAGAAAGTTTGCTGTTACAGATAAAGTTTGAGGTGTAGGTTCAGCAAATTTAAGATAAGGGGAGAGTGTTATTGTGTTTATGACTTGTTACTGTGGATTTAACTTCTTCCTTTCTTCTTCTTCTTCTTCTTCTTCTTCTTCTTCTTCTTCTTCTTCTTCTTCTTCTATCACTTCCACTTCTCTTTTCTTCTGTTCCTCTTCCTCTTTCTGTCTTTTTTTTACCACCACCCTTACCACTACCACTACAAACGTAACCTCCTCCTCCTCCTCCTCCTCCTCCTCCTCCTCCTCCTCCTCCTCCTCCTCCTCCTCCTCCTCCTTCCTCTGTTTCTTTTACATTTTTTTTTTTGCGGAGCTTTTCTTAGATTCGTCTTCATCTCCCATTCTTAACTACCCTCCTCCTCCTCCTCCTCCTCCTCCTCCTCCTTCTTCTTCTTCTGCTGGCCACGGACGCCCCACCGAGGGTCAATTTACAATACCAACACGAGCTGCGGGGGGCGTGAGTGGAGCAGACGGCCGCTCTCTGATGCCTCTGCGATAACTCCTCCTCCGCCTCTTTTTCTCCCTCCTCCAGGTTGTTCCTCCCTCCGGGTGCTGAAGGGGGACATTTTCCTTGATTGGTGTAGGAAAATATTTGAGTGGCGTTTCTGCGGAAGGTGGGAGAGGGAAGGAGAGAGGGAAGGAAGGGGTGTTGAAAGGTGGTGGTAGTGGTGGTAGTGTTTGGTGGTGTTTGGTGGTGATGTGATGTGATGTGGTGTGTGTGTGTGTGTGTGTGTGTGTTTGTGTTTGTGTTTGTCGGTATAGTTCTTAGTATTAATAGCGGAGGAGAAGGAAGACAAGGAAGATAAGCAAGAGGAGGAGGTGGAGGAGGAGTCACTAAAGAAGACATAGACAAGAATAGAGGAAGAAGACATATATAGGAGCCCACGGTGAAGGAAATGGAGATTCAGGTGTTAATAAATGTTAGTGAACAGGTGAAGCAGGTACAATACACAGGTAAGCTCAGGAATAATGGTACCAGGAGAAGTAATGGCCACGATACCGGGACCCAAACATATCTTGGCACTGAACGCCACAGTGAGCCTAGAGAGAAGGATCCAATGCCCTTATCTCCGTTATCAAGAGTTAATGAAGAGTTAAGAGGTGTTCAAGTCCCTGATTGGCTGACTGGGAACCCAAACTACACCCCCCTTATCGGGAAGGTATAAATAGACTGGCAGATGGGAAAAAATCAAAGGGGAATTTGAGTTTAGGGTTTTGTGGGTGTGTGGTGGGGTGGTGAGTGATGAGCTGTAAGGCGTGGGCGAGGACAGGTGCTCATGGGGAAATTGGAAGATTGGATCAAGAATGTGAGGTGTGTGTAAGGTAAAAAAAAATAATGTTTGTCTTAAGTTGTGTACGTATGTTGGCAATGTTAATAATTGTGATGATGATAATGATAATGATGGTAATGATGATAATAATGATGATACACACACACACACACACACACACACACACACACACACACACACACACACACACACACACACACACACACACACCGGACGCACGCAAAACTTACCAAGAACACAGAAATTAAATTAGCGACTCTGACTGAAGGAGTTGCTTGGACAAAAAAAAAAAATGCATGTGGTCGTGTTTTACAAAGGGAGATAAGAGAGAGATAAGGATCGAGGGGCGGGGAGGACCACAGCTCGACGCTCATCGGGCAGAGATAAGATAACAAGTGGTATCATTTACACTGAAAATAATAAGAATAGATAAAGAGATGATAGCGACGCAAATTAGCTCTCTCTCTCTCTCTCTCTCTCTCTCTCTCTCTCTCTCTCTCTCTCTCTCTCTCTCTCTCTCTCTCTCTCAGGAAAAATTGGAATATACAAAATTTTCACTCCTATTTATTTACTTTCTTTGTTAGTCTCACTGCACGTATATTTATTAGAGTTTAAACTGTCATATAATTTATACATTGAATCATAGGAGAGCGTTTAGACTCGTGTGCATTTTATATTCATTTTGCACGTCTATATTTTTCCTTTATCAGTGAGTTTATCAGTATTTGGAATTTCTATTATTTTGTATTTTTTTTTTTTTTTCCCGCCAAGAATTTTCCCGTAAAACTTGTCCCGGTTTGTCTTAATCTTGATCTTTGTGTCTTAATGAGTGCGCCTCTCCTGTTGGTGAGGTTTCCTTGTGTTTACTAATATTGTATAGTCTTCTGTTCCTCTTGATCTTGTTCTTGTTCTTGTTTTTCTTCTTGTTCTTGTTCTTGTTCTTATTCTTCTTGTTCTTCTTGTTCTTGTTCTTCTTTTTCCTCCTCCTCCTCCTCCTCCTCCTCCTCCTACTACTACTACTACTACTACTACAATACATATTACTGTGTGTGTGTGTGTGTGTGTGTGTGTGTGTGTGTGTGTGTGTGTGTACGCCCGCCACAAAAGTTACGGAACAATCCCATCTGGCCAAACAATTCTGGCTTCACCGAGGCGCAGCTGATTAACTTTTCATGTCAGTTGCCGGGAAATTAATGGAATAAAGATAGGGACTCGTATCAATATATTTCTAAAAACTCTTTATTTTCCGCCATCAATTACTGGAGACATTTTATTGGAAGAGAATGTACACGTGGAATTTTTAATGGCTGACTAAAATTATTCTATTATCCTTAGAGAGAGAGAGAGAGAGAAAAAAAAAAAAAAAGTAGTTGTATTTTTTTGCAAGGGAATAGCAACGTAGATTTTAAACACTCAATTACTGGAAACATTGTAGACCTTTTTTTTAATATTCCTAACCTATAGCAGCCGGTACACATTTTTACCACTATTCATCTTTCCTTTAGTCTTGTACCCTCGTTCCCTTACGGAGGCTTAGTTGGTCAGCCAGGCAGCAGTAGCGCAGGCAAGATTTTTAGAATGACGCCCTTGCAAACACGCCGCCTGCCAGACCTTCCGTGCAGGCCCCATTGAGGATTGATAAGAAGCATGGGAGTGTTCCTTGGCCGCTCCACGATGACTTGAGAAACGTCCACCTTGATCTCGTGTTCCGTAGATCATCACATCCGGATGCAGCAATTCACAACACTTAAGGAAATGCACGGAATCTTTATAAGCACGTACAAGAAATAAGGGAGTCAAAAAGTATACGTTTTTGCAATTTTTTAAGCATTACGGTGTTTGGATTGTTTATATAATGAAAATAGATGTCTCAGAATGATTCGTATTTAAAGAAAGATGTGTCATTTAGCAGTCAAAGAGTAAAACAAAGAAGGGAATGTAAAAGAATACGTTTTGTAATCTGTTGGCATTACATTTTTTAGAGGTGGTCGGAGAATAAAAATAGATGTTTCAGAGTGATTAGTAATTAAAGAAAGATGTGTCATTTAGCAGTGAAAGGGTTAAAACTTTTCCTTTGCCCCTCGTGAAAATAGGCATAGTAACATACTCTACACATACCGATTATAATAACATACAAGTATATACCAATTACATATGGTAACACACACACACACACACACACACACACACACACACACACACACACACACACACACACACACACACACACACACACACACACATATATATAAAATCTAATAGCCTTTTCATTCAAACATTTCAACTTTAACCATCGAAGTACCGAATAACGTTATTTTAAACTTAATACCTAAATGTAAAGTTTCATTTTGCAATTTTAGGTCGTAGCGAAAAAAAAAAAAATATTCACTATGAAAATTATTCGTCAATTCCTCGCTCCCCATTTTGTCCTCAAGCGTCTGTACGGAGAGTTAATTAATTGCCCTCAGGTGAAGTCAGGTAAAAGGGCTATACAGGGTTTATAAATAATTAAACAGTGAGAGTGAACGGCCGGCTAGTGGAGGTAGAGGAGAGGCAGAGGTGGAGGAGAGGATGTGGAGGGAGATGAAGGGGAAGGGAGATGATAAGGGAAGCTGGTGGAGGTGGAGTGGATGTAGAAGTGGAAGGATGAAGGAAGTGTGTGGTAGAAGATGGAAATTAAGTGGAGGTGATTGGTGGACTGTATGGAGATGTAGAGGTGAATGGAGGGAGGGGTGAGTGGGGAGGAGGATAGGAGTGGTGGAGGTAGTGGTGGTGAAGTGCGTGGGTGAGGTGGTGGTAGGTGGACGGGTGGAGAGTAGTGAGACAGGTACAAGGTAAAACCACAAGCTTCATCATCATCATCATCATCACCACCACCACCACCACCACCACCACCACCACCTCCTCCTCCTCCATTACCTCCTCCATTACCACCACCATCAGTACTCGTTAGATTAATTTCCACATGTAACCAAAGATTCATAACACTTATCATCTCTCTCTCTCTCTCTCTCTCTCTCTCTCTCTCTCTCTCTCTCTCTCTCTCTCTCTCTCTCTCTCTCTCTCTCTCTCTCTCTCTCTCTCTCTCTGTGGCCTCTTCGTCTTCGTCAGGATGGCGGGAGGGACTGGACAGGACACGGAAGGTATAAATTACGTTGAGATAACATGTCCTGCTCACCTCTCTGCTCTCTCTCTCTCTCTCTCCTCTTACCCTCAGAGAGAGAGAGAGAGAGAGAGAGAGAGATGAAGGGGCACAGGTAACTCCCTTCCCACGTGTCTTTCTAGTAGCCGTACACAATTAATCTATCACTGCATGGCTCCCTCATACCTGCACAGATGAGCCAGCAAGGTCAGGCCTCGCTAGGGACGGTGGCGCCTCTGGGAATGGTGTGGCTTGTGGCTGAGGTGAGGAAGAGAAGGTTGGGATGGTGTTAGGTTAGGTTAGGTTTTTTTTAGATGCGTTTTTACATGTGGAAATTTTAGGTTTAGTAGTAGTAGTAGTAGTAGTAGTAGTAGTAGCAGCAGCAGCAACAATAGTGATATCCACCTTTAGTTACGTTAGGTTAGGGTAGTCGTGTGAAGTGCTAGCATAAACCTTACTAGTGGAAGCAGCAGCAGCAGTAATAGCAGCAGTAGTAATAGTAGTAGAAGTAGCAATATTAATAACCACCCTTACCTGTAGGTCGCAATAACTTCACCCTGACAGAGAGAAGGAAGGCTCCAATAACTCCCCCCGCGTCACTCCACCAAGATGCTGTTCCCTGAGAGTTATATAGACATCATGGGGAGCGATATCTTCAATGCTTTATGTTATGGGAGGCGCGATGTATTGTTCAGATGCATTAGGGAGATGGCAAGGGAAGAAGGTCTCAGCAGGGTGGAGGAGCGAGGTGGAAGGGTGAATGGGTGGAGGCAGCAAGGGTGTACCGTGTGATATTTCTCCCTACCAGCTGTGAGGTTGACAGGAAGAGTGACAGGGTGAAAGAAAGGGAAAAAAAAAAGGGATAAGGAGATACACTAAGAGACGAGAGATAAAAAAGAAAGGAATAGGATGAAAGAATATAATGAAGTAGAGAAAGGATAATGAAGGTTGTGAGAAGATGGGACCTTTGATAGTTTATAGTGCAGACGAGAGGGAGAAAGGTGAGAACAAGCCGGGAGGAGGAGGCGAGGGTAAAATAAGAGAGTGAGAGTATGAGAAGGAGGAGGAAATGAAGAGGTGAAGGCAGGATGAAGAACGAGAGATTAAAATGGGATAAGACAGGAATTAAAGTATGGAGAATTAATAAAGAGGTGGAGAAAGAGATGAGGAAGAACAGGTGAGAGTGTGATAACAGTAAAAATATAACAAAGAAACGAGAAAGGAAGAGATGAAGGCAAGGTTAGAAAGAAGTGGAATAACAAGAGCAAGAAAGGAAGAAAGAGAAGGGAAGAGGTGAAGAAGGCGTAAAGAGAGAACGAGGAAGAAGTGATAAAAGCGAGATACAAGAAGAGTGAAGAGGTTACATTAAGTTACATGAGTTAAGTTAGATTAGGACGAAGGCATGATTGAAAGAAGAGTAAAGGAGTAAAAGAGCAGAAAAAAAAGAAGAAACAGAAAGACACAAGAAGATTTAAAGGTATTTTGAAGATAAGATAAGGACGATTGTGTAGAAGGTGAGAACAATCCAGACGCTCATTGGAGGGGGGGGGATAAGTACAGAATATTTATGTACGCACGAAACAGCTGCTAGACACTGTTCCCCGCTACCAAAAAAAGGCGTTTACTGTCCATGTAACATTTAACTTTTTTAAAACCTGTTATTGTCATGTAATGGTAGTAGTAGTAGTAGTAGTAGTAGTAGTAGTAGTAGTAGTAGTAGTGGTGGTGGTGGTAGTAGTAGTAGTAGTAGTAGTAGTAGTAGTAGTATTGGTAGCATTATTAATAGTATGTTATGCCAGAGTATGCTTGGTTACGATAAGGTTAGGTTAAATTACGTTAGGTTAGGTTAGATTAAGTTAGGTTAAGTTGGGTTAGGTTAAGTTACATTACCTAAACTTCATTAAACAGACGTATATAAGAAAAGAACCCGATGAAACAGAGAGAGAGAGAGAGAGAGAGAGAGAGAGAGAGAGAGAGAGAGAGAGAGAGAGAGAGAGAGAGAGAGAGAGAGAGAATGAGAAACAATCCCTTCCCTAACTCTCACCCTCTTTCTCCTTTCCTCTTTCTTCCTCCTCCTTCTCCTCCTCCTCCTCCTCCTCCTCCTCCTCCTCCTCTTCTTCCTCCTCCTCCTCCTCCTCCTCCAGCCGCTCATCCCTATAAGCTTATCGTATCTGGAGAAAATCAGTATCCATCACGGGTTGAAATGGCACGAGGGCGAGCGGCTGGGACCTCCTCTGTTTGTTTTACATATTGCTTACCAGTGGGAAATCTATGAGGAGCCAGCGAGGTGCCTGATAAGTATGGTGATGCTGACGGGGGGAGAGGCGGAGGGAGGGAGATGGAGAGCGAGAGGTTGAAGGGTCAAAGGGGGAACGAGTAAGCAGGAGGGAGGGCAGGACGAAGGGAGGAGGGATGCATGTGTTAGGGAAATGAAAAGGAGATAAGGTGAAGAAATGTATGTGATTTTTTTTTAGGAAACTATGAGAGAGAGAGAGAGAGAGGGGGGGGATAGGTACGACTAGACACTTATATCACAAGTAACGTTCCCCTTTCCCAATCACCAACACTAAGAGTCACCACATTTAGACATTTAAAACTCACCTCATTTTCTCGCTCTTATCTGCATTGCTTGATCCACCGGGCTTAGTGTCAGCAGGAATGTGAAACTAGTGGAGGTTCTGCTGACGAAGGAAGGGACAGAAGTGAGAGGAAGAGATGAGTCTGGTAGTGTACGTGTTATGTGTGTGTGTGTGTGTGTGTGTGTGTGTGTGTGTGTGTGTGTGTGTGTGTGTCTGTCTGTCTGTCTGTCTCCTCACCTTCACTATCCAGTAAGCAAAAAGTAAAGTCTAATGAAGGAAGTGATAATGACAGTAAATAGAGTATGGTAGTAATGATGCATCAAGGCCAGGTGTTGTATTTGATAGAGTTATATATACGTTTATGCATAGCGGTTATTATTTTATACTTCCCCTGCAAAAACACGTTCGATCAATTTTAACCTACTGGAGGACTTATAAGGTGTAAAACATGTCCTCATTTAGAAGACAGACCCTGGGTGAGTGTTTAGGAAAATATTTATGTTTATTTACCTCCTGCCGAGTCTTGGGTAATTCGTGGGTACTGTTAGTGAAGGAATGAAGCCTGTAATTAAGTGCTATTTGAATCAATTAATCTAAATAACTAGGGAAAATGAGGTTTGGTGATGCGGCGTATACGAGGCTGCTGCTACAGGAAGGAAGGGCGGCAGGAGAGAGAGAGAGAGAGAGAGAGAGAGAGAGAGAGAGAGAGAGAGAGAGAGAGAGAGAATAAATAAACATAAAACACCCACACACACAAAGGAATAATAGTGCCAGTACCAAACACACACACACACACACACACATACACACACACACACACACACACACACACACACACACCTTGAGAAACCCCTGCACACCTGCGCTGTGCTGTACCTTCACCCTGTAATTTCCCTGTACTACCTGAAGGTCTTCCCAGTGTAGCCTCGCCTCACCTCACCAAACGAGTCTGACCGCCTCACTACCGCCCTCTATCGCAGCCCAAGTCCTTGAGGCAATCCCAGACGTAAACAAGCTCGGAAACCATAATGAAAGTGAACCAGTGATATATCTTTATAAAGCAGCGTTCCGGTAATAAATAGGAGGTTGAAGATTGTGGGTTAAAGGTGAGGCGAAAATTTGCGAGATCATACAAAGGGAAATGTGTGTTTTTAAGTACGTTCAGTTTATTATAGTTGTTACGTGCTATAAGCTTGAGAGGTACAAAGCGATGGTGAAAGTTACTATGCCTCTAGTATTTCTTATTATTATTTGTCAGGGAACGATGGTAAATGATTGAGACGAGAGAAAGAGAGAGAGAGAAGAAAACTAATTATTTATGTTGCTTTTTTTTTTTCCTTCATTTTTTGGTGTTTGTTTTGTTTGTTCGTTAGTTAGTTGGTTAGTGTGTGTGTGTGTGTGTGTGTGTGTGTGTGTGTGTGTGTGTGTGTGTGTGTGTGACCATAAGTGAAGTGGCAGCTGCAGGTATCGATGGCATACACACACACACACACACACACACACACACACAGGGTTGCACAAAGTTGTATAATAAGTGAATTCTATGCAATTAGAGATTAAGTGCATGTAGAGAGAGAGAGAGAGAGAGAGAGAGAGAGAGAGAGAGAGAGAGAGAGAGAGAGAGAGAGACGTTCATTCACTGTTGCTTTCGGCGTATCCTGTGAAAGAAAAAAAACCAAATCCATTATTTTTTCCCATACCAGTCTTGCTTACACATAAAACGAAGTAACTAAATCCCTTTGTAACATCACGAGCCTTAACCAGAGAAGTGGGAGTCGAAATTATGAGAAAAATGCTAGTTGTTTTTGTTATATAGGTATAGAAATGTCGACCCACGGCTCCTATCGACTCAAGGAAAAGAAGAAAATTAATAAAAGAAACAAAGAAATGACGCTATTCTTCTTCTTCTTCTTATTATTATTATTATTATTATTATTATTATTATTATTATTGTTGTTGTTGTTGTTGTTGTTTTTGTTGTTGTTGTTGTTGTTGTTGTTGTTGTTGTGAAATATGCAACACGAACAACACGCTCACTAGATCCCGCCGCTCCTTAACACACATGAGCCTGCGTGCTTTCCCAGCCAGGAGGAACAAATAACAAAAAGCAGCTTATTATTCCCGTCTGGATGCGTGTCATGTGTAATTACGTGAGTGGAGGTAAGGAATACACACAAAGACACATCCAGAGGGAGACAAGACCCCGATAACCTAAAGGGGAATGATTTCACACCACTGTAATCACCTTGTCTTAAAAAATGTTGATACCCGAAAGGAAAGTTGAGAATGTAGAGACAGGATGAAAGTAAAATTGGTCCTATATATGGAGTGATGATAACAGCCTGTAATATGTAGAGAAGGATAGAAAATAAAATTAAATTGCAATGCATGAACAATCTATGGATAATATTAACAATCTATACGTGAAGACAGGGAGAAAATAAAGGTAGGATGTAGTTCATGAATATATCTAGGAGTGCTAATAGTTGCTGATAGATAACAAAAAGCATCTAGTTTATAACAATCTAGAAAATCGAAAAAAGCGAGACTGCAGTACTTTAAGAATTCCGTCATTTTATTGAGACTAGATAACCAGACATAAAATAATTGCTTAGTAAATAATGGCAGCCTAGAACGTGGAGAGACGTGAATAAGTGTAAGAAAGACTCCTGACTTATAAATTTTGTTACCTTGGAAATTATAAGAAAAACTGCGTTACCCTACTGTGCATTAAGGAACATGATTGCAGTGAATAATAACAATTTAGAAAATGGGATGACAAAATTAAATATAGGGCCGGACTTTGTTTTCGTAAGAAGTTATGTGCGACTTAACACGTAATAACAGGTTAGGAGGTTGTCCGTATTTGTAGAAAGGAAGAAAAATATAAGGGTGCACGGTGCTGAGAATTTCTGTACCACCTAATGAATAATAACGGAGTGGGATGTGTGAGTGTGTGTGTTTACCTGTCAGGCGCGAGGCTCTTGTTGACTATAGTGGCTAATGATGGTAAATGTTGAACTTCCTGTGAATTTTCGTACTCAGAACAGGAGTAATGATAAAGCTTGGCTGGATCTGTCGAGTTTATATGGTGTGTGTGTGTGTGTGTGTGTGTGTGTGTGTGTGGAATTGAACTGATTGATAATGCATAAATAATCTTGTATGTGATATGTTTAGTGCCGTAATATAAAAGTGTTTTCGTATTTTTACTCCAGGTCGGGCCCTTAACAAAATCGAAAAAAGAAAATTCTATGTCAAAAATTTATAGCAGATAATAGAGAGATGTGTTACTTTAAGGATTCACCTTGTGCGTATGTTAAATATTCCTTTGTGTTCGTTCACATGAATGATGCATAGATGATAACATTCAATTATAACCATATTTCACTTTTAAAACTCCAGAAAGTAAAATTCCACACTTTACTCATTGATAAACACTTTCCATATCAATATTTTCCTTCTACTTTTTTATGAATTTAAATTTTCTAATGCAGAGAAAATCTTTTCGTGGGTAGCGGGAAGAAGCTAACACAGAGGATACAGCACTAGAACCTCTGTACTGCTCATGTTTGGGGTCATAAGGGTATTGGATCCTCCTTACTACGTGGTTTTCGTGCACTAAGAGGCGGCTGTGCACACTCGATTCAGGCATTACCAGTGAGCGTAGCGGGTTAATCTGGTGGAAAAGAGGATCGAGATAACAGGTTTTAGCGTTGATTTAATTAAGTGGCGTTCACGGTTAAGTACTTTGCGTAAGTGTAATGTAGTGCGTGTGTGTGTGTGTGTGTGTGTGTGTGTGTGTGTGTGTGTGTGGAGACATGATTTGATGCAATTTCACGTTATTTAAGAGATAAAGAGCAAGATTTTTATTTGCTTCTAAAACATATTCATCTGCTACAAATTGTACAGAAAAAAAAATATATATATACTTACATTAGATAAGCAAACACACACACACACACACACACACACACACACACACACACACACACACACCTGACCGCCCGGCCGTGCACCAGCCAGCCTGTATTGTCACACCCTCAATTAGCACACACCCTTTCTGCCCTGCCTGGGGTGTGAAGGGCCGAGGGGAACAAGGCCTTAACGAGGGTCACGCCGCGCTAACAAGTGGGCGCCGCTACTCTACTAACTATCGCTACATTTAAATCATCACTACCCCTTTGATATATTAAATCTCCGCGACACTGATACTGCCCTTTATCTCCCCCTTTATCCTCCCTTTATATTTCGCCCCCTTTATGCTCCCCTCCTCCCCCCTTCCCCCTCCTCCTCCTCCTCTTCCTCCTGCTCCTCCTCCCTTCATCTGTTTCTGCTTCCACGTTCCAGTTCTTGATTTTGCCCTTTCCTGTTTATCAGTTTATCCTTCCTCCTTCTCTTCTTCATCTCCCTTTCTCCATTTCTCCTATATTCTCCATTTCATTCTTGTTACTATCTGTCTAGTTACTATCCTGTCTCATAACTATCCGCTGTATTTTACTATCTGCATCTCTCAGTTTAGACAAGATAGTTTCATTCATCACCATCTCGTAAGGGCCAAGAGATCAGCTGGTGTTTGTTCTTCCTTTCAGTTCTCTCCCTTCGTCCCCCTTCTCTCCCCTCTCTCGTTAACCCAGGTGGCTCTCTTTCCCCTTTCTCACCCCTTTCCTCCCCTCATTGAAGCAAGGGAGCAAAGGGGAGAAGGGAGGGAGGGAACGTAGCAAGGTATATAAATCATGTTATCATCCAATTATCACCATGCCGCCTCCCTGCCAGACTCTAGAGGGAAGGGAGGGATAGAGGGAGAGGGAGAGGGGGTGAGGAAAAGAGGACAAATGCACTTTAATGAAAACGTGTGTTCGAAATCATTTATCTTCATGATTCAGAAAACGGTGAAAAGTGAATCGCCGGGACTGGTGGACTCTCAAAGAAGCTCATTTGTGGTCTCTCCATCGCGCCCCGCCGTCAACCGCGCCGGGCGTTCTCCAGGCACGGGATTTATCTTTAATCTTACTTATTTCAATGCGTGCAGGAGGTTGGTCGGGCACAAAAGGGGAAAAACCCGCTATTTGCCGAGAAAGAGGGAGAAAAATTTGACTATGGAGGAGAGGCCTTTGTTCTTTAACGCTTTGCTCGCTTACCAGAAATGTTTTTAGATGATGTAGGAGGAAAAAAACGATATTTGCCAAGAGAGAGAGAGAGAGAGAGAGAGACTATGGTAAAGAGGCCTGTATTCTTTAACGCTTTGCTCTTTTGTCAGGATTGTTTTTAGAAGCTGCGGAGATGATTAGATGTTTTGTCCTATTCTCATGATTTCAGCTTGTCAGTGGTATCGAATGCGTGGTAAACTGTCTCTAGAAACGTGCAAGAATCTTTGAAAATCTAGGAAAATGCAGGTTGTTGGATGTGTTTTCTATTCTGTCTCTAATGGTGTGGAATCCTTATTAAACTAACACTGAAATTATGAAGAATCCTTGAATATCTAAATCGTTCGCACAGTAGTTTCTTAAGCTTGTCAATCCTTTCAGTTCATAATTGTGCTGGTAACATTTATTAAGTGTGGCCATTTGCATAGTTCTGGCCTCATGCAGGAGCTCGATAATTTTTTTTTTCCTTTTATTTTTTTCCCATTGACTGTATAAAATGATAATGTGCATGAATCTACATAGGACTGTTAAACTGTCGCTGGAGTCATGAAAGGACCCTTGAAAACCTTAATAGCTTCCACTGCAGCCTGGTAAACGGGAGAGTTGAGAAGAGTCAGCATTCAGAATAAGATTTAGATTGCAAAATAGAGTGAGCGACAGTTAAACAAAAAGTAGCGATAGAGGGATAATCCGACGTCATGTAACAGAAATGAGTGTAACAAAGAACGTAACGGAATAGAAGTACGATAATAAGACGTAATATAACAGAATTGAGTGTAAGAAGAAACGTAACGAAATAGAAGTACGATAATAAGACGTAATATAACAGAAATGAGTGTAAGAAGAAATGTAACGAAATAGAAGTACGATAATAAGACGTAATATAACAGAACCGAGTGTAAGAAGAAACGTAACGAAATAGAAGTACGATAATAAGACGTAATATAACAGAACTGAGTGTAAGAAGAAACGTAACGAAATAGAAGTACGATAATAAGACGTAATATAACAGAAATGAGTGTAAGAAGAAATGTAACGAAATAGAAGTACGATAATAAGACGTAATATAACAGAAATGAGTGTAAGAAGAAATGTAACGAAATAGAAGTACGATAATAAGACGTAATGTAACAGAAATGATTGTAACAAAGAACGTAACGAAATAGAAGTACGATAATAAGACGTCATGTAACAGAACTGAGTGTAAGAAGAAACGTAACGAAATAGAAGTACGATAATAAGACAGTGTAACATAACAGTGTAACAAAAAGGTAACAAATGAACGTGTGATAATGAGACGCAGTTTAACAATAGAACGTAACAGAAAAAAGGTAACAAAACAATGTGTAATAATTCAGTGCAATGTAACAAGAGCATAACACAAAAAAAAAAATAACAGATTAGAGTGCGTGTGTGATAATCAGCGACTCAACGTAACAAAATCAGCTGGTTGGGCCACTTTCCTTCAGCACCTGCTAAGACCCATAACTCACGCCGCCCCGCCACCCACTGCCACCATCACCACCCTCAGTACAGCTTCCGGTCCGTTGATTATGGCCTGAATTTCGCCCTAAGTGCACGTGTGGGTCAGCGCTACCTTGCCCTCCAGTCAGCGGGTGTTGGGCGTGATGTATACGCGAGATATATAGACTGTGTTATGAATTGGCACTTGGGGGGTAAGTCGTTCAAGTAGTGCGCTGACGAGGGTATTGCTAGTTACGGTCGTTAGTGGTAATTGGTAGCAGTGAATGGCCTGGGTGTGTCACTGCGGTGATAACTGTTAGTGTGGCAGTGAAGGGCGTGATGGTGCTTTAGTTATGATCGTTAGCCAGTGATTGGTAGGAGTGGATGGCCTAGGTGTGTTACTGCTGGTTATAGTCGTTAGTGTGGCAGTGAAAGGCGTGGCTGTGTGATAGTTACGATTGTTAACTATTAATTGGTGGTAGTAAAAAGCCTCATTGTGTTATTTCTAGTTACGGTCGTTAGGAATGAAGTAAAAGGACTAATTATAGCATTGCTGGTTACGGTAGTTAGTAATGTATGTTAATGAAAGGCGTGGTTATAGCATTGCTTGTTATGCTTGATAGTATAGTTGTGAAAGACCTGATTGTGACCTGGTAGACTAAGAGGGAAAGGTTGAAGGTAATTGATGCTGTGAATTGAAGGATGAAATATTGAAGTTACAAGAGAGAGAGAGAGAGAGAGAGAGAGAGAGAGAGAGAGAGAGAGAGAGAGAGAGAGAGAGAGGTAATAGTTGTATTGGTAACAGTGGAGATTTTCAACTTACTGATTTTGTTTTACTCTTCATTTAATGTTTATTGTGTATTTTTCCAATCCATCATCTGCTTGGTGTTATTTGTAATGCTTCTATTTTTTTTTTTTTTTTTTTATTTATTTATTTATTTATTTATTTTTATTTTATTTTATTTTTTTTTTTTGCCTCCAGCTTTCCGTTCCACCGTCTCGTTTTCTTTGTTTATTTCCTTTCGTGCGTTTTTCCTTTTCGACAAATAATTGGTTTAATGACAACTTTGGGACTGGTCGTTCGGGGTGGACTAGTAACAAAAGCGGCACTTATCGAAGGTAACAAACGAAGGAAATGTTAGGAAAAATAAATGAAAATAAAAAAAATATTAACAGGATCTCATTAAAAAAGTAACTATATGCAAAGTAATAAAAAGGAGGAATTAATTAAGAAATCAGCCGTCTTTCGAAGATTGATTTAACGGTATTGATTACAGCTATTGATCTCTTCTTATTTGCCCTATATATTTATTTTAATTCTCCTCATTATTTCTCTCACTTCCTTTCATTATATTTTCTGTGTTTTCTTCATCTTCTGTTCTTTATCTTCCATTCTTACCTTACATTGCTTTTCTTCTTCCTGTTTTCATGTTTCTTATTTTGATCTTTTCATGTTTCTTTTCTCTCGTTCTTCTCTTGTATTTATTTTTTTTTCTCAGTCTCCCTTTCGTTTTATTTAATTGTTACATGTTTTGTTTATTGGTTTGTTATTTTTCTTTATTTTTCTTAGATGGTTCTTCATTTGTATTTGTATTTGAAGTTGTTTTGTTATTGTTTTCTTTGTGCCATCCATCTATTCTCAGTCTGTAAAGTTTATGTTATTTGTGAATATTATTTTTTTTATTTTCTCTCATTTCTTTATTTTCTTCTTTCATTCTTCTTCTTGTGTAGTATATACCTTCCTTTCATATTTCCATTTTTTATCATACTTTCTCGCTACTGCATTATTATTTCTTATATATGTATTCCTTTCTCTCGATCTTGTATTCTTACTTTGTGTTACTATATATAATTTTTTTTTTTTTGGGGGGGGACTTCTATATCATGTTTTCTTATTATTTCTTTGTTCTATAATTTTCTACTCTCTCCTAATACGTATCTTGCATTTTTTTTTCTATTACCTTCTTGTTCTTTTTGTGTTGCTTTTGTTCTCAGGTCAGTTTCTTCACGTTGTGTTTCATTGTTTGTTTTTTTTTTAACTTTTCCTCTAATGTTTTATCGTGCAGTTTCTTTTCCATCGTCTTCTTTGTGTTATTTTTAATGCGTCTTTCATTTTCTTATTCTTTCCCTTCATCTTTCCTTCCCACCACCTCGTTTTCTTCGTTTATCTCCCTTCGTCAGTTTTTTTTTTTTTTTTCCATCATTTAGTGGGTGTTCTAATGCTCCTTTCATTTTCTCATCCTTTCCCTCCATCTTTCCTGTCCAGCGTCTTGTTTATTTCGTTGATTTCTCTTCGTTAACACCATACTTCCCATCACGTCCGTCCCTTGCTCCTCGCCCTTCCCTTCCCCTTCCGTCTGCCATAATTAACTCTCCCATTTCTTTATATCAGTGTGTTCCATTTCTCGGAATTTCATTTATTCACTTTTTTTCTTTTAGGGACGATGTTTTCATGAATAGTACAATTTTTCTACCATCAAATTTCCCTCCTAATTATTTCCATTAATTTTCCTACCTTCCTTCCTTTCCCCTTTCCTTATTTGTCGGTGTTTTCCGCTCTCCTGCTCCTGTCCTTTCTTCTCCCCCTTCCCCTCTTCTTCCTCCTCTTCCTCCTTCTCACAAATATAAATACAGGTAATCTCCTAATAGATTATCGTACAAACTTCACTTAATATATCAGCTTCAGTATGCTAAGTAAAAGATTTCAAAGTAATAAAGCCAAACACTTTCCTTCGTTGGAGTAAGAAATGAATGGAATGGTTTGTCTTGGAGTGTTGTTAATTAAAGTACCAATTAAACAGTTAAATTCGCCTTGATAAGTAAATACCTTGAAAAATGTTTAGATATATTGACGTGGTTTCTGACTAATTGACGTTTTTTTTTTTTTTTTTTTACTTGATCTCCTTCCTTAACAAAATGAATAAGTAAATAAATAACAGGAGATCTGCATGCAATAGGAGAATTTAATGCTATCGGAGAAAATTCAGTAATTCAACAGTAAACAGAAAACGAGACATACACACACACACACTCACTTAGTCTAACCTAACCTAATCTAACTACCTAACCTAACTATCTAACCTAACTATCTAACCTAACCTAACCTAACCTAACCTAACCTAACCTAATCTAACTACCTAACCTAACTATCTAACCTAACTATCTAACCTAACCTAACCTAATCTAAGCTAACTACCTAACCTAACTATCTAACCTAACCTAACCTACCCTAACGTAACGTAACCTAACCTAACCTAACCTAACCAAACCTAACCTAACCTAACCTAACCAAACCAAACCTAGTCTAACCAAACCTAACCTAACCTAACCTAACCTAACATAACCTACCCTAACGTAACTTAACCTAACCTAACCTAACCTAACCAAACCAAACCAAACCTAGTCTAACCAAACCTAACTTAACCTAACCTAACCTAACCAAACCTAGCCTAACCTAACCTAACCTAACCTAACCTAACCTAACCTAACCAAACCTAGCCTAACCTAACCTAACCTAACCAAACCTAACCTAACCTAACCTAACCAAACCAAACCAAACCTAACCTAACCTAACCTAACCAAACCTAGCTTAACCTAACCTAACCTAACCTAACCTAACCTAACCTACCCTAACCTAACCTAACCTAACCAAACCTAACCTAACCTAACCTAACCTAACCAAACCTAGCCTAACCTAACCTAACCTAACCTAACCAAACCTAACCTAACTTAACCTAGCCTAACCAAACCTAACCTAACCTAACCTAACCTAACGTAACCTAACCTAATGCAGTATCCTGTTCTTGCCAAGGCTGGTGTTTGTTTCATCATGAAGCATGTGTTTGTAGGAGACAAAAGATCTGCTGCTGCTGCTGCTCTCTGTCTTCATTTGTAAACGTGATTTTCTTTTTCTATTTCTTTGTATTCTTCTTCTTCTTCTTCTTCTTCTTCTTCTTCTTCTTCTTCTTCTTCTTCTTCTTCTTCTTCTTCTTCTTCTTCTTCTTCTTCTTCTGTTGTTGTTGTTGTTGTTGTTGTTCTAGCTCTTGTTCTTGTTGTTATTCTTCTTCTTTTCTCCTCGTCTTGCCTTCCTCCTCCTCCTCCTCCTCCTTTACCTATGCCCACTCTCCTCTCGCAGTATTTTCCCCAGCGAACGAAAAAAAAAAAAAAGAGGAAGTATGTATACAGGGTTGGTGTTTATGTATATTTAGCTTTAATGTATACACCTTCCCCCCAACTCCCCACTCAATATCACCTTGCGTACCGGAAATACAGGTGTTTTGGACAATTACTGGAAGCTCCACAGGTAATAAGAAGTAATGAAAGGGATTAATTTTGTATACCTGGCAGCATTTTGTAGTAGTGGTGGTGGTGGTGGTGGTGGTGGTGTGTGTGTGTGTGTGTGTGTGTGTGTTCAGTTTTCTTATTTCTTGGTTCCGTTTTGTGTTTCTCTCTCTCTCTCTCTCTCTCTCTCTCTCTCTCTCTCTCTCTCTCTCTCTCTCTCTCTCTCTCTCTCCTCGCTCCATTATCTTATTTTTCCTCATCTCTTTTCTTCTTGTTTTCCTGCACTTCTGTTTTTTCCTTTGTTTTCTTTTCCTGTTCGTCTTTTATATTTTCTTTTCCTTCTCTTATTCATCTTTCTTTTCTTTCCTATCGCTTTTCTCGCATGTTTTATACACAATTTTTCCTCCTCCTCCTCCTTCTCCTCCTCCTCCTCTCTCCATCCTACAAACACCTCCTCTTTCCTCTCTCCTCTTGTCCCTCTTCTCGCCGGTCGCCCTCTCCTCTCCTCCTCTCCTCTTGACCCCTCCTTCTTCCCCTCTCTCATTATTTTTGTCTACATCTCAACAAGACCTTTGAGGGTGCTGCGCCCCAACCAAAATATCTTCATTATAATTGCTGACTTTACGAGACAAACAACTGTAGGGGAAGAGGCAGGGGCATGGTTGAGATGTGAGGTAGGGCATGGTATAGGGTGACAGGGAGATGCGGCAAGGGTGTGGTGGGGTATGGTATATCAGGTGTATGACATGGGTACGGTATGATAGGGTTGTTTACTGTAGTGGTAAGGCTACTAATGTATTTCGTAATGTCCTGTATTTGAAGAGTAGACATGTTGCCTTTCCTTTGTTTCTTTTTCTTACTTACTTTTTTTATTCGTATCTTTTAAGTAAGTGAGTGTATTAAGGAAGTTTGAAAGCATTTATTTATTTATCTTTTTTTTCAGTGTGGTTTTGTTTGCTTAAATAAGGTAGTGGTGTATTTAGCAGGAGATTGTTTAATTAAATCTCCTATTTCTATTTAGTGTTGCTGATAAAGAACGTGTAGAATGAATGACTGAACACACACACACACACACACACACACACACACACACACACACACACACACACACACACACACACACACACACACACACACACACACACACACACACACACATTCCCTTTATCTTTCTTTGTCCGTCTCTGCAATCCCCCACCCGTCTCTCTCTCTCTCTCTCTCTCTCTCTCTCTCTCTCTCTCTCTCTCTCTCTCTCTCTCTCTCTCTCTCTCTCTCTCTCTCTCTCTGGACATCAATAGACTCTACTTTTGGCTCTGGCGAATTACATGCAAGATAATGCTGTATTTATCAAAGGAAAATAAATACTTGTACGATTATAACACACACACGTACGTAGACAAACCAACCCTTTATATGTATGTACGCATGTATGTATGTGCGTATGTATGTATGTATGTATGTTAGGTGTGTACACGCGTCAACTTTTTAATCGAAAGTTATCAATCATTTGAAAATCAGCGAAACGGGATCGGATTCCCCTGAGCGCCCCTGACTCAGGTTTTGATCCTCTTCGATCCTCTATTGGCTCAATCAGTGCCTGAGCCTCTGCCATCGCTAATGATGCCACTTCCATCCGCTTTCCCCGGGGCCTCTGTGTCCTGTGCCGCCTCTTCGCTCACGCCCCGGCCCTCCCTCGCACCCGACGCGGACGAAACCCACTGAAGTTGAACGAAGGTGATGAAACAGAGGCGGTAACAAGTGGAAAATCCTGCCTCGACCTCCTCATTAGATGGAAAACCTGCGCTGGTGCCTCTCTCTCTCTCTCTCTCTCTCTCTCTCTCTCTCTCTCTCTCTCCTCTCTCTCTCTCTCTCTCTCTCTCTCTCTCTCTCTCTCTTCCCCCCCCTTGGCCGCCCTCCTTTTTCCTTTCTTTTCTGTCTCCTCTTTTCACTTCCCCTCAAGAGAGAGAGAGAGCGAGAGAGAGAGAGAGAGAGAGAGAGAAAGAGAGAGAGAGGGCGAGGGAGAGAGTTGGAAGCAAGCTAGAAAATGATGGGGAGAGAAAATGGAGCCCTGTATATACGCGAGAAATCATACATGAAATCAAATAAATATCTTTGCAGGAAGAACCAAAATGAAAGAGATGGGAAAAAGAGCTGAAAGGTTTGGAAAGAGAGAGAGAGAGAGAGAGAGAGAGAGAGAGGAGAGAGAGAGAGAGGAGAGAGAGAGAGAGAGAGAGAGAGAGAGAGAGAGAGGTTAGTTTCATGACAGAAGAGCAAACAGCAACATATATATTGGCCCTTACGAGGCTTTTCGATAAAATATACTAGGTAATCTGAAATAAAAGAGAGAGAGAGAGAGAGAGAGAGAGAGAGAGAGAGAGAGAGAGAGGAGAGAGAGAGAGAGAGAGAGAGAGAGAGAGAGAGACAAACATTATCTAAACAACCGCCATTACTACTTAAATATCTCTCCTTGTTACATACCCACAGACGTAATACAGGAGCTTGTTCACTCATTAGGACAGACAGACCGGTAGGGCACACACACACACACACACACACACAAAAAAAAAAAAAACTCATTTTAATTAACAACAATCATGCTCTCGTATATTACCTGCCGTCCCTCATCACACCTGTGTCTCACCTGGCGCCGCGGCTTTCATTACCTGGTCTAAGTAGCAAACCAGGTGGAAGGAATTGGTCATTAGTGTAAAAATCTTGGTCCTTCTCATGTCTCCCGGATCTTGTTAAAATATTGGGCTTTGTTTCCCCTCCGGGCCAGTATCTCCAATTGTGGGAAGTAATTACTAGGATACGCTGGGAGTATTTGGCGTTTCATTTAGTGCATTATGCGTCTTGAGTGTGTTTTTTATTTTACCCTCTCTCTCTCTCTCTCTCTCTCTCTCTCACTCTCTCTCTCTCCTCTCTCTCTCTCTCTCTCTCTCTCTCTCTCTCTCTCTCTCTCTCTCTCTCTCTCATTTTGTTCCTTTTCTGTTATCTTTGTTTTCTCATTCTTAATCTTTTTCTTCTTTTTCATATTTTTTTGTTTTTTTTTATTTTTTCTATCGTTTTGTTGTTCTTCATCTTCCTCTTCTTCATATTCTTATCTCATTTCTCTTCCTTTTTACCATTCTCATCTCTCTCTCTCTCTCCTCTCTCTCTCTCTCTCTCTCCTCTCTCTCTCTCTCTCTCTCTCTCTCTCTCTCTCTCTCTCTCTCTCTCTCTCTCTCTCTCTCTCATTTTCACCTACTTTTTTTTGTTTTGTCGGCCAATTTAAGTTGATTGGTGCTTGTTATTTTGAATTTCCGATAATATTTTGCATAATGAGTGACGTAATGAACAGTAATAATACTAATTAGCTTTTTTTTAATAATAATAACAATAACAGTTAAAAAATTGTATTCGTGATGCTTCCAATAAAAGCTTCGGCAACTACAGTAATAATAATAATAGTAATAATAATAATAATAATAATAACATCATCACTAAAAAATAAGAAAATATTATAAAACAAACTTGACGATATAGAAAAGAGAATAAAGTAGAAAATAAAAGTACCCCATAGACAAAACGAAAGATGAAGAAGACGAAGACAATAAAGAAGAAAGAAGAAGAAGAAGAAGAAGAAGAAAGAGTAACAGGAGTAAATAAACACGAAAACCATAAGAAACATAAGAATTAGACAAAAATGCAGAAGACAAACAAAGAAGAAGCAATATGAAAAAAAATAATCGTAACAAGAGTAACAAAAATATTAGGAGAGAGAAAAAAATAAGGAATAGAAGGATGGAAGGATAAATAGACAAGAGCAAAAGAGAATTATAGGAAGAGGAAAGATAACAAAAGCAACTGGAAAAATACTAAAGAAAAATACTAAAGAAACTAAGAAAAGAAAGAAGAGGACAAGGAAACAAAACCAGAAGAGAAAAGTTGCAATAATAAGGAATGAAAATAATAGATAAAAGAAATGATAAAGGTAACAATGACAAAATATACGAGAGAACGAAGAAGGAAGAGGAGCGGAAGACAGAAATGGAGGAAAAATGGAAAAGAACAAGAAGAATCACGAATATATACCCCCAAGAAGCACACAAAGGAGGCAGGAATGGAAGAAAAGAATAATGACAACGAGCAAAGAATAAGAATAATCATAAATAAAAAGAAATATAAAGAGACAAGAAGGAGGATGTGGAGGAAAAGTATGAATAATGACAACGAAGAATAAGAATAATCATGAATAAAAAACTACAAAGAGGAAAGAAGTAGAAGAAGAAGAAGAAAAAGAAGAAGAAGGAAGATGGGGAGGAGAAAGAATAATAACAAGGAAGAATAACAAT
>NC_087193.1:8257283-8272283 GCF_035594125.1 Scylla paramamosain | reverse complement strand
TCCTTCCCCTTCCCTTCCCTCCACTTCCGTTCCTCCCAATTCTCTAAGCTGCCCTTTCCCTCTTCTCTTGTCTGTCTTTGCCTCCTTTATTATATCCATATTTGCGATCATTTCCCTTTTTTTACCTTCTGTCTGTTATATCCTTTTCTACTTTAATGTTTTCCTTACCTAAGTTCTTCCTTACCTTCGTACTTACTTATCTATATCCCTCTCCTTCTCTCTCTCTCTCTCCCTCCTTACCTGCTCCCTACCTGCCTGCTTACCTACCTGTCTATTTACCTGCTGGACCTGATTAGCACACGGTCCAGGTATAGTTTGTCTGTTCAATAATGTAAAGGAGGCTCATTTGTCCCTCTTGTTTGAGGAGGAGGAGGAGGAAAGGATGCACAGGTAGGCACAGGTAGAGGAAAGGAAGAAAGAAGGGATGAAAAGTGATAGGGGAGAAATTAATGCAAGAGGGAGAAAAAATGGTAGGTTTAGGAGGAAATGGATGAAGGAAAGAAAGAGAAGTGGTAAAAAATGATTAAGAAGTACAAGGAAAGAAAAGTATGGAAATGAAAGGGAAAATTCGTTAAAGAGAAGGAGGAAATGGTAGGGAAATGGAGGAAAGGAAGAAAATGGATGAAAGAAGGAAAGATATAGAGAAAATGAAGAAAATGTATGAGGAAAACGAGAAGAGGAAGGGGAGAAGGAAGTAAAAGAAGAAAAAAAAAAGCCAAGAGATAGAGAAGGAAACAGAGAGAGAAAAAATAATGAATAAGGAGAAGGAGGAGGAAAGAAGAGGCATTGAGACACGAGTAAAAAGAACATGAAGGGGAAAAAAAAAAGGTCAACCTGATTAGAAATATATTTACTGAGGTTGTGTAAAAAGAATCATTAGCTTGGAAAGTAATTGAAATGTTCTTTGTATTCATTTGTATGTCATTTTTATTAAGCCTTGCCGTGTTCTTTGTTTGTATACTTGGCTTGTATTGTGAGTTTTATCGAGGCGAAATTACTCTGCTGGAATTTGAGAGAGAGAGAGAGAGAGAGAGAGAGAGAGAGAGAGAGAGAGAGAGAGTAGCACTATCATTAACCGAGACTCACGGATACACACACACACACACACACACACACACACACACACACACACACACACACACACACACACACACACACACACACACACACACACACACACCAATCAATGCCGTATCAATAAACCTTTAAGAACGCACAGTAACCATCCCGCAGAGCTCCGTAGGGAACAAACAAGAGCGAAAGTCCTATACTCAACCCCTGAAATTTCACCGTTACTGCTCTGGTCATTCTTAGCACTATTTTGACCCCACGTACTGATCACGTGACTTGCTGCCGCAGTGTTGCCAAGACGGAATGAAAAGAAAAACTGCAGTATATATATATATATATGTTTTTTTTTTATTTTAAAGTTTCAATATGATTAAAAAAAATGTGAGTTTTGAACGGAGGATAAAATTAATCAAGTGGAACGAACGAAACATTGTGAGATATGTGTTTTTTCTTTTTTTCTTTTTTTTACGGTGCCGAGATTGACTGATGAACATAAAGGAAAAAAAAAAATCACTTTGTACCAGCGAAGGAGAGGCAGGGGTTGTGGACCCCCGTGGGTGCCTCCCAGGGCGCCCTAACCCTACAGACCTGCCAACAGCTGTGAGCAGGGACAGGAGGAGGAGGAGAGGAGAGGAGTAAGAATAAGAAGAAGAATAAGAAGAAACTAAGGAGGAGGAGGAAGAAGGAGGACAACAACAACAACAATAATAACAACAAAAACAACAACAACAGCAGCAACAACAACAACAAAAACAAACAATAACTAGAAGGTAAGGAGGAGGAGGAGAAGAAGAACAAGAACAAGAACAAGAAAAAGAAAAAGAAGTAGAGGAAGCTATGGAGGAGGAGGAGGAGGAGGAGGAGGAGGAGGAACAACTAGAGAAAGCTAAGCAGGAGGAGGAGGAGTAGGATAGAGGAAGCTGATGAGAAAGATGAGGAGAATGTAAAAAGGAGAAGAAGAGAGGAGCAGGAGAGAAAGAAGAATATGAAACAAGGAAGGAGGAGGAGGAGAAAAAGAAGAGAAATAAAAAAACGAAGAAAATTATACAATAAAAAGAGAGACGGATGAAAACAAGAAGGAGAAATAATAGAAAAATAGGGATAAGAACAGGAGAAAGAAAAGATGAAGAATAATAAGGGGAAAAAAAAGAAAGGAAGGAGGATAAGCATATGAAGATTAAAGCAGCTTAGCGGATGTAAGGAATGGCATGGAGGGAGGGAGAGAACAATGATGGACGGCATTGTAATCAAGAAACAACATAAATAACTCCGTAATGCCGCGATAACATCACATTCACTTACACACACTGATTTGTTATACGTGGCTGCACTGCCTCACTCACACACACACACACACACACACACACACACACACACACACAATAAGAACGTTGTTTGCTATATGTAAATCTTTTAAATATATCACTTTGTGCGTATTCTAATTTGTGTGTGTGTGTGTGTGTGTGTGTGTGTGTGTGTGTGTGTGTGTGTGTGTGTGTGTGTTTGTATGCGTATAGCAGGGCAGGCATGAGTACAGGGTCAGGGCTGACGATCCTACGCTGTGCATGGCATACATATAGATGCCAGCCCGTCATGCATACACACACACACACACACACACACACACGCACACACACACACACACACGCACACACACACACGCACACGCACGCACGCACACGCACGCACGCACGCACGCACGCACGCAAATTTATGCATGGTGCTACGTGCTTTACTCCCTTTGTGTGTGTGTGTGTGTGTGTGTGTGTGTGCGGGGTGGCCTCTTTTTATATTCTCTTCGTCTTATTCTCCCATTCGTTTATTGCTTATTTTTTTTTTTTCGTCTTTTTTTGTGTTTTTTTCCACTTTCATTTTTCCTCATTGTGTATTCCTTCCTTCTCTCATCTTCTCTAACTAAGATTTTTCTTCATTCTTTCCTTCTTCTTTCTTCTTCTCCCTTCTTCCGTCTTTCTCCATTTATCCTTGTCTTCAACCACGGTTTCATTTTTCTTTGCACTCTTTCCTTATTCTACTCTAGTCTTCTTTACTTCCTCTTCCGTAATTTTTATCTCCATTCCTTCCTTCATCAAGCCCTTTTTGTTTTCCTTTTTTTTTTTCGTTCACTCAATGATTGCCTGTTTTTTTTTGTTTGTTTTTTTTTTATCCCATGTTATTCCTCCTTCATTTCCTCTTTTCTTCCTGTTCTTTCATTTTCTCATCTCTTTCATTGTTTATTTTTTTTCCTTTTTCTCTTCACGTATTTAATTTCTTTCATCCATCCTTCATTCTTACATTCCTTCCTTTTTCCCTCTTCATTTCTTCTTTTCATTTCCTGTTATTCCTGTTCATTTCTTCAACTCCTTCTCTTTCTCTCTTTCTCCTCATCATTTTCTTTCGTTAACTTCTCTCCTTTCTCTTCATTCATTTCATTCAATCATCTCATTCATCGTGCATTATTTCATCCCTCCGCTTTTTGTTCACTTCACCTCTTTCATTCCCTTTCATTCATCATCCATTCCTCCACTTTCTCCACTCGCTTCTTTCACTCCTCCCCTTGTTTCTTCCACTCCCTGTTCCCTCCATCCCTTCCCGTTCACTATCATTCCTCCTCCTTTTCTTTCATTCCTCCCCGTTATTCTCTTCACTCATTTCATTCCCCTTTCTTCCATTCCCTCGTTCACTCTGTCACTCCTTCATTCCCAACATTCCTTCCCTTCCCTCCGCGCCCTCACACAGCTGGTCGGAACCCGCCGCAGTGCATCTGTATGCCCTGCCACAACGCTCCTGGAATACTGAAGCTGAGAGTTTTATAATTGCTTTTCTGGGAGCACTTTAGCCTAGAGAGGGAGAGAGAGAGACCAAGGAAGCTGTCTTGGTTTTCTTTAATTTACTGTCGTCTGTGTGTCTTCAGTTTCCTTCCTCTCATCTTTATTTTGCATTTTTTTATTGATTTATTTATTTCTTGTGTTCTCTCGATTATTATGATATTGCAGCATTGTATTGTTTTTTTTTTCTTGTTTATTTGTTTGTGGTTGATCTTGTTTTGCTATTTATTCCTCTTTTTCTTTTTTTTATGTAATTCGCCTTGTTTCAACTGCATTTTTTTTCCTTTTTTTTTTTTTGTTGATGTTGCTGTTGTTAGTGCTGGTGGTGGTGGTGGTGGTGGTGGCGTTGGTGTTCTCGTTATTATTGTTATTATTGTTATTTATCAGTTAACGCCGCTGTTATTCTTACCCATCCCACTATTCATAATCTATTAATTTATTTTGCGTAATTTTCAGTTTTTTTTTTCTTTTTCTTCTTATTTCATCTTCTAGTTCCTTTCTTTTGTTTAGTATCTTCATTTCCATGCATTCATATTTATTCTGAATATTTTGCTGGAATTAATTCATACGCATATTTCATTATTATTAAAATTTGCTGTCTGATTAAGATGAGAGAAAGTGATAAGGGAATGAGCGCGGTGAATGAAGGGGAGAAAAGGAAGGAGTGGAGAGATTGAAGGAAGGAAGAAAGGAAGGAAGAAAGGAGAAGAAGAAGAAGTTAGATAACCACGAACACATAGAACAATGGGCATGAAAGAAAATGGCGTGGAAAGACTGGAAGAAGAAGGAATAAAGAAGGAATTGGAGAAAGAAAAGAAAAGGCGTAATAAACGATTAAAATAACAAAGAAGACACGAGATAAGCATAAATAACGAATGAAAAGGAACACTAATAACAATCTAAGTATAATCTATAATCTAAAATAAATAAATAAATAAATAAAACGAATATGGTGTCCGAGAAGTAAATAAAAACTGAACGAATAGAGGAGGAAGTGAAAAGAGACGCAATAACCAACAACAACAAGAACAACAAAGAAAAAAACACACACCAAATATAAATAACATATCAACAAACAGAATAACAACAAACACGCATTCTTTACCCTCCTTTCCCCCTACCCCTCCCCTATAACCTTCTCCCTACCCCCCTAGAGTAGGTGAATCCAGCTGGCAAAGTCCCCCGAGGCACCATACCCCCCTTCTCCCACCCCCCATACACCTGGCTAATGGGCAGAGGGACTTAGCATTCAGGTGGAGGCTTACCTGACTTCTGGTTATGCTTGGCGGGGCGCTCTCAGTCCTCCTGGTTGATTCGAATCGATAATCTCCCGGCCAGATCTAATCAGCGAGTGTGTTGCGGGTATTAATGATGATTGGGGGCTGCAGTGCCTTAATGGGCCAGGCACCTCCCCTTGTCTCATTGCGGCCAGGGCTAATAGCTGTCTTCTTATTCCTAACTGCTGTTCATGGTGTTTCTCTACGGTTCCTGACTCGCCTCGCCTCGTGTCTTGGTAGCGTGCCTCTCGCGGCTTGTGTTTATTGGAGTAGTTTTTTTCCTTATTTGTGTTTGTCTTCACCGCTTTTCTTTTTTTTACGTCTAAATGCTTGTGATTGGTAGATTTTTTTTTTTTTTTGTCTAGTTAATCTTGTCTTTGGTGGTGCAGGCCTTTTGTTTTCGGTTATCTGTGTTTGTGTTCATCCCCTTTTTCTTTCTCTTTCCTCGTTTCTTAATGCCCAAATACCTGTAATTGACTATTTTCGTGTCCAGTTATTATTCTTGACTTTGTATTCTTATATTGTCATGATCTGTTTTCTTTCCTTTTTGTCTATTATATTGCATTGATAAGATTATACACGATTATCTGCCGAACCGCCCCCTTTTTTCTCCTCTTTTGTATGTGTCCATTTTTTGTAATGTTGTAATGTCCTCTGTCATCCAGTTGAGTGTCTTTCATTTAGGATTGTTAGGATTATGATTGCTTATCAGCCTTATCCTTCCTTTATCTTCTGTTTGCTTCTGATGTATAAATATAATAATCTGTTTTTTTTTTACCTAACATCGGCATAATAATTCTCTATTGTTTATTATCTTACTCGCTATGAAAGATACATACATTTTCCTCTTCCTTGTTTTATCATTCCTTTCTTTGATCGTTTACATTCACTTTAAGGCATCAGTTCACCTTACCTGGCCATACTAAGGTGAGCCGCGTTAATCACCCTCGCGTCACCTCTCCACAGGGGCAGGTGTCGTCATCATTTACCTGTTAAGTGGCCTCCAGCACTCCGTACACGGCCGGCAGGTGTGATGTGCTCCTGGTTACTAATTAGCTTCATTTCACAGGCAGGTGTCTATCAGGATGTCTCAAGGCTTTTTTTTTTTTACGTCTTTCTTCTTTATGATACACAAATAGTCGTGTGTGTGTGTGTGTGTGTGTGTGTGTGTGTGTGTGTGTGTGTGTGTGTGTGTGTGTGTGTGATCCAGGAACGTGTGTATCTTACGTGGTGTAAGAAGAGTATTACTTGCAAAAGAGACCCTGAAACTTTCTTCCCTTCTTTCTCTTCTCTTCCTCTCCTCACCTTCCATCTCGCCCTCTTCCTTGACCCTGCATCCCATCTCTCCTCTTCCCTCTTCCGTCCTTGCAGTCCTCTCCTAGTCTTCTCTTCCTTACCTCCTAGCATTACAACCTCCTTGTTTCTCTTCTCTTACTATCTTAACCTCTCCCTTTCCATCCTCACTCACGCGGCTTCCTTCCATCCTTCCTCCCAGCCAGCCGCCCTTTCTAGCCTCCTACCTAGCCATCCATTATCAAGTATTTGTATTTGGTAAACGCTGGCTGACCTCCCTGATGCCAACACGCTCGAGGCTTGCAATGGCTGTCGACTCAGGAATATCAATTTAGTATACGATTCATACCAGTCGCTCGTAGCTCAGGGCCCGCCGCGTGAGGCAGACCACCCCACTGTCTCCCGTGCATGATTCCCGAATAAAAATCCTGAGAATGAATAAGCAGACAGTCGACATGGGTCCGGCCCTCGAGGGGGTGTGAGGGAACAAGGGCGAGAACCTGGAGGGCCCCCGTGTTTCTGCAGACCCACTGGTGAGGCCACGACGTGTTTCCTATGCCCCCTCCGGCGTCCCTCTGGGTGTGTATCCTTCCCCGTCGAGGGTTGTGGCCGTGTGTTGTGAAGGCTACTTTTTTGCTTCTGTTGGGTGGGTTCGTGGCTCGTTCTCCACCCCTCAAATTGGCCCGCGCTCGCTGTGTTTTGCTCATACGCATCACGCTTCGGCAGTTTGGGATGGAAGCTGTGTTGTGACAGTGCGGGGGTGAGGCAGCGAGGCGGGAAGGTGAGGGTGGGGGAGGGATTGATACATAGCAAGAGCAGTGAGGGATGAGGGGGAAGGGATGAGGGAGGGAGTGAAAGTTCGTAAGTTCGTTGCGTGGGAGAGTAATGGTTCATGGTGATAGGTTTACAAATGGCTTACCTAGAGCCTAGACATAACTTAGCTGTAGTGATGAGGTACCCCAGGCCTGGCTCGCTGACGGTTCGTAGTGGTACCTTTACAAATGGCTTACCTGCCCAGGACATTGCTTAGCTTAGTTATTGTTCACCTTATAATATGGTGATGTCCTTGTACCACCTTATTGTACTGGCTTATTATGTATTGGCACCACTGCTCTGCTTATAATTCCTAACCCCCTCTGCTACACAATTTATACATAATGACTTCTCATAATGCTAGAGGGAAAATAAGTTTGTTGTCTTACCTATGCTTACCTTAGGATTGTGTGATCAATAACTACTCACCTTAATAATGACTTTACCTTTTACCTGTCTTATTAGTGATGCACCTGTCATTAACCTGTGTGATTGTTACCCTTTTACTTAACTTTTAACTTTGGAAATGTGTCTTATATTGCGTTTGCTTACCTCAGGATCGTATGTGATCTTTAATTCTCTACCTTAATGACTTACCTGTCTCATTAGTGATTTACCTGTGTGAATAATACCATTTTACTTTATCTTTAATTTTAGGACTGTATCAAGGTAGGGAGGGTAATAAGCATAAAATATCACCTTTGTTTGTTATCTCAGGTGGAATTCCGTGACACTCACCTGCACATCAATTAATTCACCTGAATGCTATTAATACTTCTAATTAATTTTTCCCCCGTAATGTTAATTAATGAAGTATTTAAGTCTGGATTTAAATGTGAATGAACGCGAGTGTGATGGCTGTGATTTTAATTATTCGCTTCATTCATTCCTGTTTTTTTCTTTCTTTTTTTTTTTGTGTGTGTGTGTGATGGTGGTGGTGGTGGTGGTGGTGGTGGTGATGATGATGATGATGATGATGATGATGATGATGATGATGATGATGATGACGTGGATGATGGTAATAATTATATCAGTGGTGGAGGTTTTGATGGCAAGCTCTGTGAGAGGCTATACACACACACACACACACACACACACACACACACACACACACACACACACACACACACACACACACACACACACGTACTAACATTAACATCTTATGCACAATTGAAATAAGAGAGAGAGAGAGAGAGAGAGAGAGAGAGAGAGAGAGAGAGAGAGAGAGAGAGAGAGAGAGAGAGAGAGAGAGAGAGAGAGAGAGACTCCCATAGATCACCAAAACTACACCACCACCACCACCACCACCACCACCAGTAACAACCAGCCACTTTATACAATACAAACATCCGCAACACCTCAATCTAATACTTTGCACCACCCTGTAATCTCACTCATACTCCTACATATGCGAGATGAGCACGTGTTGAGCTGTGTAAACCAGAGACTCGCCACTTGTTAGTGCTGCCAATTGCTACCTGTGTACCTGGGATGGCGGGGTGGAAAGGTGTAGCCTGCTGCCTGCCGCGTGTTATCTGGAAGAGGTTGGAAAGGATGAAAGGGTTGCTTATCTCTTTTTTTTTTTTTTCGTATTCTGTTTAGGGTTCTTTTTATGTCTTGTGCTTCTTGTTTTCTGTTGAGTTTGTTTTGTTTTGTTTTTTGTTTGTTTGTTTGTTTGTTTGTTGCAGTGCAGTGGAGAAAAATTATTAGTTTTCTCAGTTTATTTTTTTTTTCTTTTAGTGTTCTGCTTTTTTTTTTTATTGAGTTAACTTGTTTGTTTATGTATTTATTTATTTATTTATTGTTTATTGCGTTTTTATTGTAGGAAAATTATTCTACATTAGTGTTCGCAGAATTTTTATATATTTTTTTTTTCTTTTAACTCATTTTCCTCTGGTACTTTTTTTTTCAGTTCACGGCGTTTATCGTGTACGTCAATAAGAACGTTTACTATTACTGTTTTTACTATTATTTTCCTGGAAAGATTATATAAGTGAAATCGCAGTTATTTATCTATATCAAGTCTTTTCTCTCTGGTATTTTTTTTTTTCCTCAGGCACTTCTTTTACAGGTAGTTAGTGCAGAGTAGTATAATCAGACAGCGCGCGAAGGAAATCACGTGTGTTGCTGTTTATCCTTTGTAATCATATGTAATTTATTGTGTTTATTTTGTACGATAATAGGAATGTTGGTGTTTTCTTTATGGTTTACCCTACTCGTTTACTTGTAATTGACAGGTGGAGATTGTAGGGATGCTTCACACAGGGACTGCCACGTGTAGGTTTGACGGCTTCGTGCAGCTTCTCTTACTTTCTGCTCTAAATATCCAAAGAAGGATTGTTTTTGTGTTTATAGTTAGCTTTGAAGAGTGTGACAGTAATTAATACTTATAAGTGGTATTTATTCTTGTCAGTAATCTTACATGAAGCTGGTAACCTAATTTAACCTAGACTAACATAACCTAACCTAACCTAACCTAATTTAACCTAGCCTAACCTAACCTAACCTAATTTAACCTAACCTAACCTAACCTAACCCAACCCAACCCAACCCAACCCAACCCAACCCAACCCAACCCAACTCAACCTAACCTAACCTAACCTAACCTAACCCAACTCAACCTAACCTAACCTAACCTAATTTAACCTAACCTAACCTAATTTAACCTAACCTAACCTAACCTAACCCAACCCAACCCAACTCAACCTAACCTAACCTAACTTAACCTAACCCAACCCAACCCAACCCAACCCAACCCAACCCAACTCAACCCAACCCAACCCAACCCAACTCAACTCAACTCAACTCAACTCAACCTAACCTAACCTAACCTAACCTAACCTAACCTAACCCAACCCAACCCAACCCAACCCAACCCAACCCAACCCAACCCAACCCAACCCAACCCAACCCAACCCAACCCAACCCAACTCAACTCAACTCAACTCAACTCAACTCAACCTAACCTAACCTAACCTAACCTAACCTAACCTAACCTAACTCAACCCAACTCAACCCAACTCAACCCAACTCAACCCAACTCAACCTAACCTAACCTAACCTAACCTAACCTAACCTAACCCAACCCAACCCAACCCAACCCAACTCAACCTAACCTAACCTAACCTAACCTTACTTAATCTAATCTAACCCAACGTCATGCAGATGATTTCAAAGATATGTACCTGCCTTTTATACATCAGCTTGCTTTCCCACCACCTTCCTTACCTTATTTTACCTTGCAGTTAACCTAGTCTGAGCTATACATAGGTTACCCCACTCACATCACCTTTCTCTTCACCAAATCATATTTACCATTATTTCCTTGTATTTTTCCCCTCTTCCCCTCCGCCCTCTTCCTTTTCTCTTATCTCCTCTCACTGCTGTTTTTATGTCTCTTGCCTCGACTGCTTCTCTTCCCTTCCTTTTATCCACCTCCTCCTCCTCCTCCTCCTCCTCCTCCTCCTCTCCTTGGTGGTGTGACGTCACATGGGGCACCAAAGCTGAAAACTTGTTTAGTAATTGGGCTAATTTTTGTTTTTCGTGCGGTAATGGCGTCTTTCTCTTATTAGGACCGATAATAAGAGCTTTATTTATTTATGGAGGAAACTGGGGTAATGAAAGGCTGGGAGGGAGGAAGAATTAATTTGGTAGAACTCCCTTTAAAGTAATGGTCCTCCTCCTCTTCCTCCTCCTCCTCCTCCTCCTCCTCCTCCTCCTCCTCCTCCTCCTCCTCCTCCTCCTCCTCCTCCTCCGGTGTAAAAGTGTTCATTAAGTTTCCTCATTTTCTTTGTTATTTTTGTTTATTTTTTTCTGTGCTTCTTTGTCATTCTTGCTTGTTTTACTCTGTTTTTTTTTTATTTATATTTGTCGTGTTGAAGTTCATCTCGTATTTATTACATAGTGTTTTGTTATATGTGTTGTGTTAGATTAGGTCAAGTTAGGTTTAAGTTAGTTAGGTTTAGGTTAGGTTAGGTTAAGTTAGCTTCGGTTAGGTTAGGTTAGGTTAGGTTAGGGTAAGTTAGGTTAGGTTAACTTCGGTTAGGTTAGGCTAAGTTAGGTTAGGTTAGGGTAAGTTAGGTTAGGTTAAGTTAGCTTCGGTTAGGTTAGGTTATGTTAAGTTTGCTTCTGTTCTGTTAGTTTAGGTTAGATTAGGTTAGGTTAGGTTAGGTTAGGTTAGGTTAGGTTAGGTTAGGTTAAGTTATGTTAGGTTAGGTTAGGTTAGGTTAGGTTAGGTTAAGTTATGTTGAGTTGGCTTTGGTTAGGTTAGGTTAGGTTAGGTTAGGTTAAGTTAGGTTAGGTTAGGTTAGGTTAGGTTAAGTTATGTTAGGTTAGGTTAGGTTAGGTTAGGTTAGGTTAGGTTAAGTTATGTTGAGTTGGCTTTGGTTAGGTTAGGTTAGGTTAGGTTAGGTTAGGTTAAGTTATGTTGAGTTGGCTTTGGTTAGGTTAGGTTAGGTTAGGTTAGGTTAGGTTAGGTTAGGTTAGGTTAGGTTAGGTTAAGTTAGGTTAGGTTAAGTTATGTTGAGTTGGCTTTGGTTAGGTTAGGTTAGGTTAGGTTAGGTTAGGTTAGGTTAGGTTAGGTTAAGTTATGTTGAGTTGGCTTTGGTTAGGTTAGGTTAATTTCACGCTTCTCTGCAGTTTTCCTTCACATGTAGTATTATCGATGAATACTCTTTCCCTCACCTTAATTTCACCCTATCTCCATACTTGTTTATCTCTCTCTCTCTCTCTCTCTCTCTCTCTCTCTCTCTCTCTCTCTCTCTCTCTCTCTCTCTCTCTCTCTCTCTCTCTCTCTCTCTCTCTCTCTCTCTCTCTCTCTCTCTCTCTCTCTCTCGTATTGGTGGACTTAATTAGACAGCACACAGGTGACACACTCGCTGACCCCACCTGCGCTCCTCCCGGCAAGGTGTGAAGGTGTGAAGGTGTGAAGGAGTCTCATAAGTAGGCGCAATGAAAGGAGGTGAGCAGAAAATTGTCATGATTTCCATACGCATGACAGTCCGTGTGTGTGTGTGTGTGTGTGTGTGTGTGTGTGTGTGTGTGTGTGTGTGTGTGTGTGTGTGTGTGTGTGTGATTAGCGTCATGAAGCGAGAGATTTCCACACACACACACACACACACACACACACACACACACACACACACACACACACACACACACACACACACACACACACACACACACACACGCGTAAACAAAACGCACACACACACACACACACACACATACGTAATGTACGTACATAACAATACACAAACACACCTGGTCTCTTTGCATTCCCTCCCCATCTCAAGCCACACCCTTAGCCACACCCTTCCCCCTTTCCCCCTCCCCCTCGCTCTTTCCTTTCCCCTCTTCTCCCCCTCTTTCCTACCACATGGTCACCTGCGAATCTAATTAATCTACATTCCTCACCTGCGTTCTTGGGAGAGGAATGTGATGCCAGTGGAAAACGTCAACTTGTATGAATGCACTTAGCTATGAAGGGAATTGTGACTTTTATTAATCACCTTATGAATGTAGAGGAAACAGAATACTTGAGTGACTGTTAGTGAAGGTATATGTAAGTGGTAATAAAGGCATAATGCTTAGAAGAATAAATAATTGTATGTACGTTTGTTTGAGTCTGTCTGGCTGTCTGGCTGGCTGACTGTCCGGATGGCTGGATGGCTGGCTGTCCGGATGGCTGGATGGCTGGCTGTCCGGATGGCTGGATGGCTGCCTGACTAACTGACTGAATGCTGACTGACTGACTGACTGACTGACTGACTGAATGACTGACTGACGGACTGATTCTCTCTCTCTCTCTCTCTCTCTCTCTCTCTCTCTCTCTCTCTCTCTCTCTCTCTCTCTCTCTCTCTCTCTCTCTCTCTCTCTCTCTCTCTCTCTCTCTCTCTCTCCCCTATATAGGTGAACACCGTGTAATAAAATATGCATGAGGTGAATAATCATCATATGAATAATTAATACTTGAGAGAAGGAGGGTTGGAATCCTTATTTGGGGGTACCGGATGTGACCTCCTCCTCCTCCTCCTCCTCCTCCTCCTCCTCCTCCTCCTCCTCCTCCTCCTCCTCCTCAGGGCGGGGAGAAAACACAGTCCCCTGCACGCAAAACACGCCTGGTATCAGAATGTGAGTGTTAGAGAGAGAGAGAGAGAGAGAGAGAGAGAGAGAGAGAGAGAGAGAGAGAGAGAGAGAGAGAGAGAGAGAGAGAGAGAGAGAGAGAGAGAGTGGGGGAGAGGGTGAGATAAAAATAGTATCCTTTTCTTTGTTTGTTTTCTCTTGTGGTGTTACTTGTGCCTGTCTGTCTGTCTCTCTCTGTCTGTCTCTCTGTTTGTCTGTCTGTCTCTCTGTTTGTCTGTCTTTCAATCTGTCTGTCTGTCTGTCTGTCTGTGTTCTCGTTGTTTGTGTTCTTGTGTTTCTCGAGTTTTCTTCACGTTCACCTTTTTTGGGGCAGGGATTTAGTTTTGTGTTGGTTTTTGTTTTTCGTGTTTTTGTATATATGTTTTTTTTATTGTGTTGTCATTGTTGTTGTTAAATAAGAATTGTTATTGTTTATCTGTCATTGTTATTATTATTATTATTATTATTATTACTTGAATAATAATAATAATAAGAAGAAGAAGAAGAAGAAGAAGAAGAAGAAGAAGAAGACAATTGAGGAATATAGTTTTCTTCTTGTTCTTGTTCTTGTCCTTCTTGTTCTGCATCTTTCTCCTCCTCTACTACTGCTACCACCACCACCACCACCACCCCTCACATTCAGACACACACACACACACACACACACACACACACACACACACACACACACACACACACACACACACACACACACACACACACACACACACACAGGCCGGCAGTCAGAGAAAGATGCAGGGGGATCACCTGGCGTAGGTACAGCAGCGAGCCACAGGTGAGACCTTTAATTACTTACCTCCCTGCCCGCTACCTGACACCCCCTCCCGGTAACTACAACCTTTCCTGCTACTTAACTACCTCTAACAGCCAATCACAGCGAGAGACATGCGCTACTAGGTATTATCTCTCTTCTTCTTCTTCTTCTTCGTTGTTGTTGTTCTTACTGTTGTCCTTCTTCTTGTTTCTTTTGTTTTGTTCGTTTGTTTGTGATTATTTGTTTTCATTTGACTTCTTGCTTGTGTAGTTTTATTCTCTCTCTCTCTCTCTCTCTCTCTCTCTCTCTCTCTCTCTCTCTCTCTCTCTCTCTCTCTCTCTCTCTCTCGTCTTTATTTTGTTGTTGTTGTTACTGTTGTTGTTGTTGTTGTTGTTGTTGTTGTTGTTGTTGTTGTTGTTGTTGTTGTTGTTGTTGTTGTTGTTGTTGTTGTTGTTGTTGTTGTTGTTGTTGTTGTTGTTGTTGTTGCTGTTGTTGTTGTTGTTGCTGTTGTTGTTGTTGTTGTTGTTGTTGTTGTTGTTGTTGTTGTTCTTCTTCTTCTTCTTCTTCTTCTTCTTCTTCTTCTTCTTCTTCTTCTTCTTCTTCTTCTTCTTATTATTATTATTATTGTACTCCTATATATTTCTCCCCTTTTCCTCCTTCCCCCTTCTTTTTTTTTGTATGCTTTTCTCTCATTTGTGGTCTTCCATCTTCTTTCTTTACCTTGGAGGAGGAGGAGAAAGGAGGAGGAGGAGGAGGAGGAGGAAGAGGAATTAAAAGATGAGGGGAGATGAAAGGTTTATTATAGGGAGATGAAATGTAT
>NC_087193.1:8244783-8252283 GCF_035594125.1 Scylla paramamosain | reverse complement strand
CAAAACATTTCCGTGGTTGGATGCATACTGTGTGTGTGTGTGTGTGTGTGTGTGTGTGTGTGTGTGTGTGTGTGTGTGTGTGTGTGTGTGTGTGTGTGTGTGTGTTGTCTCGGTTATTGATGTGTGGCCATAAACCTTCCAAGACATATTATGACGGATAGAAGGCAACGCTCTGCTCAACGCTGACTAAATATGACGAATGCTGTCCTGAGGGGGCCTGACGAGCACCCCTTCCTCACCCCTTCCCCACCCCCTTCCCCCACCCTTCACTCACCCCTTCATCCCCTCCACCCCCTTCTCTCATTTTCACTTCTCCCCTTCATTCCTTTCTCACCCCTTTATCATCCCTTCATGCCCTCCTTCACCCCCTCCTCTCATCTCCACTCCTGCCCTTCACCCTTCTCAGATTTTTTTTCTTCATTTACTTCGTCATTCTTTCCTCTCCTGTTCCCTCCTTCAGCCACTACCTTAGTATACCTTCTTCAGTCCACCACGTTGTATTTCTCCCTCCAGCTCTTCCTTTTCCCTTCGTCAGCCACTCCGTCACCCTATCCGGCTTCTTTTTTTCCTTTTTGTTGTTCCATCATTCGTTCCTCTCCTAGTTCCTCCTTCAGGTATCCTATTACTTCTTCATCGCCTTCTTCAGTCACTCCATTGCTCCTTCAGTCGTTTCAGTTCATCTCTTTTTTTCTTTTTGTCGTTTTCCTTCAATTACTCCCTCGTTGTTTGTTTTTGGTCACTTCCCTGCTTCTTCAGTCCCTTATTTCTTCCTTAGTGTTCTCCATCAGTTCTCTTCTGCGCCTTTGACATCTTCCTCATCCCCTCCTTCAGTTACTCCGTCAGTCTCTCCCCTCGCCGTATTTTGAAACGATTTGCTCTCTCACCACTAATATTTTCAAAGGCCACAGAGACGATCAGCCTAGTTCTCAAGAGTGTTTCCCCTGTTAATAATGCAAGAGTCTAATTAATCTGTCACTAGAACGGTAAAGATATCCTTAAAAACTAGTGTAACTTCAAATATGTAAGGACTTTTTTAATGTAATGAGGCGCAGAGGTTCCATGTATCGTTTTTCCTCTCGTTTTTTTCCTTGAGGTGTCAAAATGTGTTGGAAAATAGAAAATTATCCTCTCATGTTTGTCGGTTTCCTGATAATGAGAGGTTAAAATAGTTTTCCTTATCTCTCTCTCTCTCTCTCTCTCTCCTCTCTCTCTCTCTCTCTCTCTCTCTCTCTCTCTCCTCTCTCTCTCTCTCTCTCTCTCTCTCTCTCTCTCTCTCTCTCTCTCTCTCTCTCACTTTATTTCTCATATACTTTTATTTACTTATTTATTTATTTATTTGTTACTTTTTGGGGGGTAGTTTGCCATATTAAGAACATATGAAGAAAAAAAGAAGAAAAACGAGAGTTGTTGTATAAGTGAAGAATTACAGAAGGGAGAGGAGTAGAAGGAAATACAATAAAGGTGAAAAATTAATGGAAAAGGAGGAGGAGAAGGAGGAGGAGGAGGAGGAGGAGGAGGAGGAGGAAACTTGCCTCACCTGGGTCAAACTCAATCTCCATCACGTTCTTGCTGCCAGTTCTCTTTTCCTCTCCCTCCTCTCTCTCCTTTCCCTTCTTCTCCCCTTCCTTCCTCTCCCTCCCTCCCCCTTCCTTCCCCTCCCTTGCTGTCACACTTTGTCTTATTTTCACTACTTGTTATTTTGTGTTTAACTTTTTTTTTTTTTTGCATTTGTTTTCTCTGAATTTGTTTATAGTTATCTGTTTTCTTTTTTTTTTTTTAATCATCATGTCTGTCATCTCCTTCCTCTTCCTCCTCTTCCTCTTCCTCCTTATGCGCTCTTTTCTTTTACGAATGTGTATTTATGTCCAAGTTGCTTTTTTTATTTATTTATTTTTTATTTTAGTCCTCCTCCTCCTCCTCCTCCTCCTCCTCTGCAAGGGATCAACACGTCGCGACCCAGGCCAGATAAGAATGTTTTTGTGGCGGCGTGTCATGGCAAGGTAAGCAAAATGACGCCCGGACTCAGGTTTCGCGCGCCATCCCCTGTCTCATGCGCAGGTGCCCCGCCCGCGCAGCCCTCCACAGAAAACGGGGCAAGAGTATCTCAGTTTTCAGTTTTCTTGTGTTTGTTATTAGTTTGGAAGTATTACATATGGCATTACTGAAGTTTATCAATGTAAGAACGATATTTGTCCTCATCAAGGGCTTTGTAAAACTAGTGAATGACTAAAAGGAATCTTATCGTATTTCATTATCATCAACTAATAGGTGATTTGGGTGGAGCTTGGAGGCTGTCCGGAATACTGAATGGTGCCGGGTATCCTTGGAAGTGACGTGTTACTGGAGGTGGTGGTGGTAGTAGTAGTGGTACTGATAACAGGGATTAGGGTGGTGGTGGTAGTGAGGTGATGGTGGTACGGGTGGTCAGGCAGTGGTGGTGGTGGTGGTGGTAGGGGTGGTCTTACAGTGGTGGTGGTCGTGGTCGTTGTCATGTTGCTTTGCTTGTCAGAAGGGACGTGTTGTGAGTTGCGTGTGGCGGGTCTGAGGATGTCTGGTGGGTGTGCATCAGTCTCCCAGCCATGTATTCTGTAACGCTTTGCTCTCTCACAACGACTGTTTTCAAAGGCCACAGAGATGATTAGCCAGGTTCTCAAGAGTGTTTCTCCCGCTCATAACGTAGAAGTGTTATTAATCTGTCACTAGACCAATAAAAAAAACACTCTTAAAAGCCCCGTGAATGGTCAACTATGGAGCCTTTTGAAAGTAATGGAGTTGCGGCGCAGTAGTGTTTCAGAATATTATTATTATGATTTTTGTTATCGTCACTAGGATCATCGTCATCATTATTGTTTACAGCTGAGAGATATATATTTTTCATCTTTGTTTTACCAGTTGATTTAGTATTCCATATTTAATACTGTATGAATATTTGCACGAGTTATTATTATTATTATTATTATTATCATTATTATTATTATTATTATTATTATTATTATTATTATTACTATTATTATCATCATTATTGTATCATCATCATCATCATTATCATCATCATCATTAGCCATCACTGCCATCATTACATGTGGCTGGAGGCTTCACAGTGGCTGGGAATTAATTAAAACATGCTTATTAGTAGTCAATTACAGGGGTCTCAGTGGGAAAAAGGCATAAATTAGGGAACAGACCTCTCTCTCTCTCTCTCTCTCTCTCTCTCTCTCTCTCTCTCTCTCTCTCTCTCTCTCTCTCTCTCTCTCTCTCTCTCTCTCTCTCTCTCTCTCTCTCTCTCTCTCTCTCTCTCTCTCTGTTAATGAAAGTATGAACATGAATTAGAAACAACACCAAGAGCAGCAACAACAACAACAACAACAACAACAACAACAACAACAACAACAACAACAACAACAACAACAAAAACAACAACAAACGATACCTAGAACTAATACATATCGAGCTGTTCATAATTAATGTAATAAAAGACAACGAGAACCAGTATGGCCACGGCTTGACGAGGCAGTTTAGCACGGTGATTAATGCTGCACAAACAAGATTAATTAAGCACCATAGAGACAGGAGTTTTAATACTATGCAAATGGACGTTATTATTTTATGGATATTGTGTCACAGAACCACGGGAAGGCTACCAGCAGGGAGAAGAGAGACCAAAGAGAAGATTTATGCAGTGAAAGAAAACGTAACCTTATATCAGCTGTTCAGATACCAGTGTGTGACTTCTGTGTGTCTTCTGTGCAGTGCCCCTGAAAACTCCCTTTAACCCTTTCAGCACCACGACATCCGTTTAATTTTATCCTAGTCATTAAAAGACTAAATTTAGTAATACCTGGTGTAACAGAAGCGTTAAAATTTATTCATATTTATGTATCTACTACAGTTATATTTCCTTTTGTTCTCCTTAAAGTGTGGTGTGAACTGTAAACAATATGAAACCTGCTCCCTGGTCACGTGTCGCGTTGGTAAGGTTGGTATGCGTGGCTTGATGTGATGCTGATATGCTGATCTCTTTCCCAGGTCATAATATACAGCAGTCATCCCTATAGTGTGCAGGGCTGCCAACTGTTGTCAACCGTACTCACCAAATGTGTCGGATAATATCGTGATCTGTTGCAAAAAACCGGGAAGAAGTGGAGACAGAGTTAGAGAGGTGGAGATATGCACTGGAGAGAAGGGGATTGAAAAGTGACCAGGAACAGGACTGAGTACATGTGTCTCAACGGAGGTGATGGGGAGACAATAAGACTACAAGGTGTGCAAATGACAAAGGTTGACGAATTTAGATATTTGGGGTCCACGGTACAGAGTAATGGAGACTGATAGGGAGGTAAAGAAGAGAGTGCAAGCGGGATGAAATGGGTGGAGGAAGACGGCAGCAGTGACATGTGACTGAAAGGTTTCCGCAAGAACAAAGGAAAAGATTTATATAACAGTAATGAGACCCGCCATGCTGTACGGTATGGAAACCTACCACTAACGAGAAAGCAGGAAGCGGAGTTGGAAGTAGCGGAATTGAAGATGTTGCTATTTGCTCCTGGAGTGACGAGGATGGATAAAACCAGAAATTATTACATCAGAGGAACAACACACGTAACGTCGGTATGGGGACAAAGCAAGGGGAGGCTTCGCTAAAGTGGTTTGGACATGTCAGGAGGAGTGACGAGGGGTATGTGGGGAGGAGGATGCTGGACATGGATCTACCTGGCAGGAGGAAGAGAGGGAGACCAAAGAGAAGGTTTATGGGTGCTGTGAAGGGAGACATGTAAGTGGTGGGCGTGACCACAGGAAGGCACAGCATTAGAGCGCATTAGAGAAGATTAATCCGCTGTGGCGATCCCTAAATGGGAGCAGCTGAAAGAAGAATGTCAGAATGTACACCTCTTATTTTTTAAAGATGGTTTTGGGAGCTGCTGTATAATTCCTGTAATTAATATAAGGTTTTTTTTTTTTTTTTTGTAATTCCCTTTTCATTTATTTTCAGGTATGTAATTTAATATGTTTTTTTTTTTCATTCCCTTTTCATTTATTTTCAAGTATGTGTTGCTGTCTACCGTCCTCAGTGCACCAGCTTGTGATCACCTGTGTCAGTATGAGGTGAATAAACCTGTTCTTTCGCCTTACTTGTGTGGATATCATTTCTCATTTCAAATATTTCTTTACTTATTTCTTATTTTTTGCAAGTAATCGAGAAGACCAATGCGACTGACCTTTTTTTTTTTTTTTTTTTTTGTAGGCTGAGTAAGAGAATAGGCAAGTTACAGCCTCATTTCTTTTGTCTTGATTAAATATGCTTGATGTCTGAACGGTGAACTCTCAGTATTAGATAGTGAAATGAAGACTATCCCACTATTAATGATAATCCCTTCACTAATGCCAAATATCATAATAATATTGATATAACCACCAATACTGTAATACTTCATACTGCTTAAGTCTCGGTCTCCCTTCCTCCTCCTCTTTCCTCCCTTCCCTTCCTCCTCTTTCCTCCCTTCTCTTCCTCCTCCTCATTCCTCCTTCATCTTATTCCTCCTCATCCTTCCCTTACTCTTCCTTCTCCTCATCCTTCCCTTCCTCCTTATTCCTCTCTTCCCTTCCTCTCCCTCCTCGTCCCTCCGCGTCTCTCGTGAGGTCAGCTACCGGGTCACGTGTCTGACCCTCATCTGGCCGTGACCTGACTCAGCGCCGAGGTTAGAAGGTCATTTCCTCCACTCACTCCCTCCACTTTCCTTCTCTCCTCTCTCCCTCCGCTTTCCTTCCCTCCTCTCTCCACTCCCTCTCCCTTCTTCCACCTCTCTTCCACACACTCCTCCCACCACTCCTCATTCTACCTTCTTCCGTCTCTCGCCCTTCATGGATTTTTCCTCCATCACCCGCTGCCTCTCTCCATCTCCTTTCCTTCTCATCCTTCCCTCCCTTTAATGAGAGAGAGAGAGAGAGAGAGAGAGAGAGAGAGAGAGAGAGAGAGAGAGAGAGAGAGAGAGAGAGAGAGAGAGAGAGAGAGAGAGAGAGAGAGAGACACCACCACCAAGAAAATAAGTAAAAAAATATCGCCATGGCATCACAAGGCGGCTCCATTAACATAGCAATGAAGCCAAGATGAGCCAAACCACTAGGAGCTTGTGCACCATAAAGTGTTGTGGTGGGCGGTGCCATAAAGGTTATTATGCTTGTAAACCTATAAACATGCTTCATTCAGAGTCTAACCTAACCTAACCCACCTAGCCAGTAGCCACACATCCACACAGCCACACAGCTAGTCGTGCCCTCCCTATCCACTCCACCCAACTCTCACTCAATCAAATTCCTTTTTCTCAGCTTGTCCAGTATTGTATATAGACAGGTAGATAGATAGTGGATATATAGATAGATGGATAGATAGAAATAAAGAATGAGAGAGATATAGATTAATAGATATTCTTAATTTACTTTATTGAATTTGACTTTTTTATTTCTATTCTCTCAATAATTTGTTTTTCATTTTTTTGTCTCTTTTTTTCTTTGGTCATCCTCCTCGACACATGGAAAAAGGAAAAGAAAAGGAAAAACGGAATGAAGAAAGAAAGAAAGAAAGAAAGAAAGAAAGAAAGAAAGGAATACTCGCACGAATCCACATACTGCCCCTCACGCCCACATCCACCCACTTCCACCCACTCAATCACGCCCACTCATTACCCCGCCCACCCAGCACCACCCACGTACCTGATAAACTCATTCCTGTGCACTGAAAGCCACGCCCATCCTTCTCTACATCCCTCCCTCTCATTTCCATCTATATTTCAAGCATTCTCATAAATCCTACTAATACCCAGCTATATAAACCGCCACCCACTTTAAATTTTCTTTCTTTCTTCTTTTTCTTCTGCTGTTTCTTTAGAGCGAGGGGTTGGCGCCATGTACACGAGTCTCTTCCTGCTGTTTGTCCCTTGCATCTTCCTCTGGGACTCCCATCCTTTGCATTTCTACTACAGTTCACCCTCTCCGTCTCACTGTTTTATCGACATTCTTTTATCGACTTTTATTTATTAATTTTTTTTTTTTTTTCAGGGTCTTTTAATCGGTTCCTGGTCCTTACTACGTGACCAAACCATCTCATTTTTTATCTTATCACTTCCGCAAAGCATTCCATTCATCTCTCCCTATTTAAACTTCGCTTAGATATAAAACCATTGAGTCTTTTCACCCACACACCCATCTTGCCCCCCCTCCCGCTACACTGACTTCATCATCCCACCCTGTGTACTTATCCAAATTAAACCCAGACTATCCCAAACCACGCGCACTCTTAACCAATTTGAAATCTGAATCCATCCACACATCCACACACGCCCCAAATTCCTATCCACGCCCACAAACTCTTTCAAATCCTTCGCTTTTTCTGGCCCGTGAGAAAAAGATTAATGATTGGTCTTAAAACACATGAAGTAGGCGGAAAATAATTAAGGAGTGACTGGCTGTGGTATTAGACTGACCCCGCCTCCTCCTCCTCCTCCT
>NC_087193.1:8229783-8234783 GCF_035594125.1 Scylla paramamosain | reverse complement strand
AGTCATTGTAGCAGTTTCTCTCTCTCTCTCTCTCTCTCTCTCTCTCTCTCTCTCTCTCTCTCTCTCTCTCTCTCTCTCTCTCTCTCTCTCTCTCTCTCTCTCTCTCTCTCTCTCTCTCTCTCTCTCTCTCTCTCTCTCGGTACTATCTCCTTAGGAAATAAAGTTAGTGTTTATCTCTGGAAATAGACTTCATCTCTCTCTCTCTCTCTCTCTCTCTCTCTCTCTCTCTCTCTCTCTCTCTCTCTCTCTCTCTCTCTCTCTCTCTCTCTCTCTCTCTCTCTCTCTCTCTCTCTCTCTCACAGTTTAGATAGTTATGTACACGATGGACAGCCTTTCTCTTCCTCTCTTTCTGACACGTCTGTCTGTCTGTCTGTCTGTCTGTTACTCGTCAGTATATTTCGTTCACTATCTTATCACTGCCTCAGGTGCGCTTCTGCCCTGCCCTCACCGGCGGGCAGGTATTCTTCCGTTTATGCTCCGAACTGTTTAGGTTAAGTTCACGTCCGTCAGTCTTCCAAGTGGCGAAGGCTGGAGAATGTTAAGGATATCATGATTTTAGGCTTCATAATTGTATACATGTCCTGAATACAGGGTTGCGTCATTGTGTAAAGCATGATTCTCCAGTGTGTGTGTGTGTGTGTGTGTGTGTGTGTGTGTGTGTGTGTGTGTGTGTGTGTGTGTGTGTGTGTGTGTGTGTGTGTGTAGTGCAGGGTGAGTCTGAGAGGAGAGTGGCCGCTCAATGAGTCCTGTGACTGGCACATCTTCAGTCCTTGTTCAGTGCGGGCGTGGGAGGCGGTCCCTGGGGCGGCGGGTGGCGGGCTTTACCGCGCGTCGTGCAGAACATTTGGTCGTGGCAACGTGATTTGGCGTTTGGTGATCCACTGCAACAGTCCAGGGGAGAGAGGCTCGTGCCCAGCAGCCGATGTGTCACTGACGTGTTGCCGGAAACCCCGCGTGGCGCCCCAGGGACTCAGGGAGGCTTGGCTCGCGTCACATGGATACATATGATACACTGTACACCTACACATCCAGTCACCAGAGAGACATCCAACATGAACGAGGAGCGTCGCGGTGCGCGGCTCAGGGGCTGTGCGGGCTGAGCAGCGCCTAGGGTGCTGCACCTGGGACCGCCTGGCAGCCACCACCGCCGCTCGTCCCAGTGCGTGGCGGCGCGGTGTGGCGGCAGCCAACTGAACCCTGAGTCATGCACGGCGAGGCCACAAGAGCCGACCCGACTTGACACCGTCCTGCCTGACCCGTGCATGACAGATGGCTGCCATGACAGGCACGCGGGCAGGCAGTGGTGAAGGGCGCGGGCGTGGAGGACTTGCTTGCAGGCCAGCACAGGTCCGGTGCGCCGCGCCGCGTGGCCGGGCCGGGCCTTCCTCAGGAGTTAAGGAATCTCCACGCATTTGGTTTAGGAAGATCTTCTTTGAAGAACATAAGAAGCAAGTGTCTGTGTGGAAAAGCGTGTTGACGCCGTTTGAGTTAAAGACTAAGAGATATGGAAACGCTGGAATCCCCGCTGGCGTCGCGGCCCGGCGGGCGTGAGTGCTACACTGATATATCATATCAATAAATAGACTGGCAATATAAAGAACTTTGTGTGTAATGCTTGAAGCAAGTCACTGCGGTGGACCTGAAAGTCTGTGTACGCGGCACGCGGCACTCGTCCCGTCCCGAGCGTGGAGCCGCCCACCTGCGGCTGAGCGGCGCCGCCCGGCCCCTGAGCAGTGCCGGCCGCCGGGTGGGCGCCGCCTCGGGCAGCCCCTCCAGCCACTAGTACAGTTCCTGGTAGGTCTGGCCGCTGTCCCGTGCGTCCTCAAACTCGTCCTCCTCCTCTTCCTCCTCCTCCTCCCCGTCTCCCGTCTCCTCTTTCTTGTCAGGGGAGCGGGTGGAGGCGCCGCCGGCCAGGGAACTCGGTGACCGAATACCGAGGAACATTTGGTCGTCCTGGCTGGAGGTCTGGTCATCGGTGCTGAAAATGGAGTCATCTTCTATGTCCTCCCCTCCTGAAGGGAAGGAGACCAGGGGGAAGGAGGCCTGGCCCATCATGGGGTGTGGGACGCTGCTCGGGGACAAGGAGGAGGACGAGGCTAGATCCTCCATGACGAGGGGGCGTGAGAATGACTGCTGGAGGGGCAGGAGCGGGTGTGAGGAAAACGGAGGGACCTGGAGCGGGTGTCCGTCACCCTGCGTGGACAGGTGTCAGAACATCTGTTGGTAGGAGATCTGGGAACTGTTCCCCTCCTCGGGACTCATGGCGGAGGGCGGCACGGAGGGCGTGTTGGGGTACTCCCCCGCCGAGCTCTCCCCTTGCTGCCCCTCGCTCAGCCCGCCGTCGCCGCCAGATAGAGCCTTCGGGTCTTTGGAAACCATTTGTCGTCGCCACTTCGCCCGAGCATTTTGGAACCACACCTGGGGAGAAAAGGAGGCAGTCAGTTGCTGAACTAAGCCACGTGCACCACAACATAAAACAACAAAACTCAATACCTCGTCGAGTCTGACAAAACACAAACACGTCAAGCCGGAACAGCGCGCGACAAAAACTTCCCCGAGGCAGAGTGGCCGCCGCCCGAGACATATCGATTGTGAACTCTTAAAAACGTGAAAATGGTAAAGTAGTCCTCAGGGATGCAAAGGGAAGAATTTACTCTTGTCATGTGGAGGAGCTCTCAGGACACTGGCGAGGCCCTCAGGGGAACAATGGGGCCCTGGGAGACTGCGACACAATGGTGGACGCAGATGTGTGTGGCCGCTCCGGGATAGACAAGATAATGGCAAGAGCATTGGTGACTCGAGCAGCTTGCGTCCACCCGAGGCAAATGAGAATGGAGTTATGTATAGAAACCCCAATAAGAGGACTTGAACCCTTCCCTTCCCTGGGCAGCCCTCCCGCCTCCCAGCCTCCCCGCCAGCGCTCAGGCTCCAACACCTCAGGAAGGTGTTGGAAAAGACGGAGAAGACACAGGATAACTCCTCCCCATCGTGAAGAAGCCCGCAGCGCCTTGCCACCCACATTCCACCATGCATGCAGGACAGAAGACCCCCCAAAAAAGTTCAGCTCTTCCTCGAGCAAGTCCTCCCCGCCTCCTCATCCCCCACTCCTGCCAGAGGCGGCGCGTGTTCCTCCGTCAGATTCCTTCCTCAAGTAGACTAGTCCCTCGCCCTTGCCGGTCCTCCTCCTCCTCCTTCTCCTCCTCCTCTTCCTCCTCCTCCTCCTCCTCCTCTTCCTTCTCCTCCTCCTCCTCCTCCTCCACGTCAGAATAAATGAGTTGTTTTCATTCTACGAAGCGTCCTTCCCAAAAACAACAATGCTACGGAGACCCTCGAACCGCCCCAGCGCCGCGACACGGGAATTTTGACTCTCACCACCGGAGCTCAAAGGGTCACTTTTCTGCGCCACCACGCGGGACCACCAAAGCGAGGGCCTTCCGAGTGACTGGCCGTAAATAAGGGCGCATCCCTAAGGGCGTGGCGAAGGCAATATGGGTCCTGTAGTGTAGCACGGGAGGACGCCGCTGCAGCAGTAAACTAGCGCACTAATACCTCGCGTCTTTCTTGCTTATTAAGGTGAATACTTACCTCTGACGCGGCACTCACATGACGTGGGAAGAGGAGGAGAGGACAGCAGAGGAGGCGAGACGGAGAGGAGGACACGGAAGGGAAATGGAGATGAGATGGAGGAGAGTAGAAAAAAAATGAGGGATCTGACAATAAAAAAGTGTAATAGCAGTAAAAAAAAATAAAAGAAAACGATGAATTAATATGGGAAACAGGGAAGGGAAGAGAAATAAAGAGACAGAGGATGATAAAAATAGTTAAAAATGAGGGATCTGAGAAAAATGTGTAAAACCAGACAAAAAAAAAGACGAATAAAGATGAAAAACAGGGAAGGGGACAGAAATAGAAAGGCAGAGAATGATAAAGATATGAAAAAATAAGGATCGCTTGAAAAAAATGCAAAAAAGGAGACAAAAAATTAAAACACTGATAAATAAAGAGGAGAAGGAGGGAAGGGAAGATAAATAGAGAGGCAGATAATAAAAACATGAAAAAACGAGGATGACCGAAATGAAAATATAAATAGTGGAAAAAGCAGACCAGAAAAATTAAAAGGACTGATAAATGGAAGAGAGGAGAGAAGATAAGAAAGAATGGAGAAAAATAAATAAATAGGCGGAGGATGATAAAATAAGTATGAAAAAAGTGAGAAGTCATAAAAAAATATAAGTTGTGTAAAAGCTGACGAAAAAATAAAAACCGGTAAATGGAACAGAGAAAAGAAGAGAAGAGGAGGAAGAATAGGGGAAAAAAAAAGTGAAGAGGAGGTGAAGGATGGCAAAAAAAAAAGAATGAAAAAAAGGGACTCCAAGTATAATCAAATGTAAAAGACCGATAAATGAAGTAGACGAAAGAAAAGAAGAAAGAAAGAAAGAAAGAAAGAAAGAGAGGGAGAGGGAAGAGAAGTGAAGAGGTGGTGTGACATACCAAATAAAATAAAATGAAAGAATGAGAAAAATAAAGAAAGAGAAAGAGAAAGACCGATAAATAGAGGTTACTGAAGAGAAGGAGAGGTTAAAAAAAAAAAGAAAAAAGGGAGGAAGAGTAGAAGGGTAAAAAAGGGAAAGAGAAGGAGGAGAAGAAAGATACATACTAAGAAAGAGAGAATAAAGAAAAGAAACACAGATACACAGAGGTTACTGAACAGGAGAAAAATGTTGATAAAAAAGGAAGAAAGAGTAGAAGAGTAAAAAAAAAAACAAAGAGAAGGAGGAGAAAAGAAGAGGAGGGGAAGAAAGATGCACACTAAGAAAGAGAGAAGAAAGAAATGAAACACCGATAACTAGAGGTTACCGAAGAGGAGGAAAGGTTCATAAAAAAGAGAAAGAGTTGAAGAGTGAAAAAGAGAAAGAGAAGGAGGAGAAAAAGAAGAGGAAAGAGGAAAGATGCACACGTTGACGGCGGGGGGACAGTTAGTTACGGATTTCGTGTGCTCT
>NC_087193.1:8192283-8219783 GCF_035594125.1 Scylla paramamosain | reverse complement strand
AGAGAGAGAGAGAGAGAGAGAGAGAGAGGCAAAAAAGGGGACATCCTCCTGCTCATTACTTTCTCTTAATGGTCACTTCGTGGAGCGTAAGTGCCAAGAGAGAATCGACTTTATGGGCCAGCTGAGGTGCCGCCACTCGGTCCTGGCACCCGCACAAGGGAACACCAAGAAAGGAGCAAACAGCAGCTGACTTATTGGCCCTTTTTTATGTTCTTTTGAGGATTCTCTCTCTTAATTTCCTATACATTTTTTCACTCATCCTCTCATCTCTTATTTTTTTCCTCTTACTTCCTCTTTCCTCTTATATTTTCCCACTTCCCTTATATTTTTCCTCGTGCACTCCTAGTTTTTTTCCCTTCATACTTCCCCTCGTGTCTCTTCTACTTTTCTTATCCTTTCCTATCTTTTCCTTCTTGTTCTTTTCTACTTTCCATCTCCGCTGTCTTTTTTTCTCCTTTTCGCGCCTCCCCCTTATACTTTTCCTCTCTCTTTATCCTTCTCTGCGTCACATGAACACGACATGATCCTGCAGTTGGAGGAAGAAGAGGAGGAGGAGGAGGAGGAGGAGGAGGAGGAGGAGGAGGAGGAGGAGATAAGTGGTGTTGCATCGTCTTAATCAAAATAATAACAGAGGCATTTCCTTCTAAACCAGATCCCCTTCACACACACACACACACACACACACACACACACACACACACACACACACAATGGCATCACGCGCCACTCACCCAAAGGTCATCTCTTCGAACACCCACCTGGAGAGATTTCGTTGCCCTAAATTACCTTTTTACCTGAGACGGCGCGAGGGAATTACCTGAGGCGTCGCAAGAACACCTTACCTATCACGTGACGCCTTCCGGGATCAGGTGTGGAGTGTATGGATCAGGATGTGGATGGAGGTGGAAGAGTGTATGTATGTGGGTGTGTGTGTGTTTGTGTGTGTGTTCTTAAAGATGACTGGGTTAGCTTAAATTAGATTAGTTTAGGTTAGGTTTAGTAGGTTAGGTTAGGTTGGGTTTAGTATAAGTTACGTTGAGTTGAATTAAGTAAGGTTAGGTTAGGTAGTAGGCGGAAAAGGAACGAGATAATGGCATTGGTGGAGAAATAGGAGGTGGAAAGGTGGAAAGATGTGTGTGTGTGTGTGTGTGTGTGTGTGTGTGTTATGTTAGTGGGTATGACTGATGTGTAGGAGTAGGAGGTGGAGGAAGAGCAGGAGGAGGTGATGCTGGAGGAGGAGGAGGAGGAGATGAGTCAGCAGGTGAAACAGGTGAACATGTGGAGTCTTTTCAAGCGAGCAGTAGGTGAAAAGAAGTTTAGTGATCCTGAACCAATGTCCTCTCTCTCTCTCTCTCTCTCTCTCTCTCTCTCTCTCTCTCTCTCTCTCTCTCTCTCTCTCTCTCTCTCTCTCTCTCTCTCTCTCTCTCTCCTATTTGCTACCTTTCCTCCTACCTGCATTCTTTCTCACTCCCTTCCGTCTCTCCCTCTCCTATTCTCCTTTTTTTCCATCTATTTATTTTATTTTATCTTCAAAGTCTCTCAGTTCCTCCATCTCCTTGTTTTAATCCTCCCTGCCTCTTTCCTTCCTCTCTTTCTCTTGCCTTCTCTTCCTTTGATTGAAAGCAAGACCATGAAGAAGAGAAATTGAGACGAAACGGATCACTGGTTAAGAAGAGAGGGGGAGAGAGAGAGAGAGAGAGAGAGAGAGAGAGAGAGAGAGAGAGAGAGAGAGAGAGAGAGAGAGAGAGAGAGATAATAGGTGTTTTCTTCGATAATAGTAATCTTTAATTAGGTAATTGCTGTGTTGACAGGTATGTTATGTAATGAGAGAGAGAGAGAGAGAGAGAGAGAGAGAGAGAGAGAGAGTGTGTGTGTGTGTGTGTGTGTGTGTGTGTGTGTGTGTGTGTGTGTGTAAGCGCTATTCACGAATGGAAAAAGGAAAAAAAAATAGAAGAAAGTTATTTTACTGTAAAACGAAGAGGAACGGTTAATCTGACATTCAAGACAGAGAGAGAGAGAGAGAGAGAGAGAGAGAGAGAGAGAGAGAGAGAGAGAGAGAGAGAGCCGACAGGAAATTACATTGAGGGACATTTTGAATCAATGCGTTAGAAAAAAAATGGATGAGATGCAGTTTAAGTAAGAGAGAGAGAGAGAGAGAGAGAGAGAGAGAGAGAGAGAGAGAGAGAGAGAGAGAGAGAGAGAGAGAGAGAGAGAGAGAGAGAGAGACTAATGGGAAGATGAGATTAAATTTAACTTTCCTCGTCTCTCCTCCTCCTCCTCCTCCTCCTCCTCCTCCTCCTCCTCCTCCTCCTCCTCCTCCTCCTCCTCCTCCTCCTCCTCCTTGTCACCATCAAAATCATCATCATCATCATCATCATCATCATTTGTAGGTGAAAATCAAGACCACTAAAGCGATATTTTAAAGTGCTATAAAAAATTACAAAAATCTTCTCAAATAACCTTCGCCAGGAGAAAAATATTTGATGTCGAAATTGAAATGCTAAGTTATTCAAAAGATTCTTGGTAACTGTTCGACTCTTGACCAGCAGGGGCACAGGAAACGCAGGTAACAGTGCAGGTGTTTATTCACAGAAGGTGTGAACAGAAGGCTGGAGGTAGGTGATCTCCCGGCGCCAGGCCGCGCACTTCAACTTAACACTTATGACTGAAGCCTAGCTCGTTCACTCATACACGTATTCATGCCTCACACAAGTCTCGCTCATTCACTCGTTCACACAACTAGCTAACAACCACACACCTCCCCCGAGACATAAGGAAGATTCCTTATCTTTGTTATGGCTACCGTAACACATGAAACAAAGTTACAATGATTGAAGTACAGAAAACACGGTACATATACACAAAACAAACACAGCGTACAATGAACACGTACGACTAATCGTAGGTGCTACGGTGCCACCGCACCTGCAGTCGTCTCGGCTCCCTACGCTGTCGGCTGCTTCGACGCTCTGGTTGCTCTCGGCCACGGTGTACCCCGTTACCCTGATGCTCCGGGCTGCCGGGATGGTGGTGTTCCTCGTGACCCTGATGCTGAAGCGCTGCACCGCCATGAGCGGTGTGCTGCTCGACAGGAAGGGGAGCAAGAGGTCTGTGTGGGCGTAGGTGTCTTCTATTACGCCACATCACGCGACCGCTGCCCATCTTGATGAGGTAGTCTCTCCTTCGCCCAACAGCCACGATGACACCCAGGCGATCCCAGAGGCCTGTCGTGTGATCTTGAACGTCGACGTGGCCACCGAGGTGCAGGAGAGGAAGAGTACGGGCGGACGCGTCGTGGCGAAGTTTCGCTTTCTTCCTCAGTCGCTCTGCCTTGGCGTCGCACTCATCAGCAGCGCGCTGCCACTGCTGAGCGTATGAGCGATGATGAGCCGGGACACAGGACCTCATAGGATGACCGAAGAGGACTTGTGCTGGTGATCGCCCTTCCGCCCTCGGAGTGTTGCGCAGTTCCAGCAACCCGCGAGCGAACGCATCCTCGTCCAGGTGTCCCTGCTGTGTGGTCGTGAGGATCAGCTTCTTCACGGACTTGACCGCTGCCTCGGCGTGACCATTGGAGCGTGGATAATGAGGTGAAGATACACGATGCTCCACCCCCCATCGAGCCAGGAAGCGCCGTACCGATGAAGAAGTGAACTGCGGTCCACCGTCAGTCCTCAGGAGAACAGGCACGCCCGTGTCGGCGAACACACCCCGAAGGACACGAACGAGCTGATCAGCCGATGCTGGACGTGAGCATGCAGACACGTGAGGCCACCCAGACAAGCGATCTACATACACGAGGTATGTACGGCCTGCTGCGTGGAAGTAGTCTGCAGAAACTGACTCAAACACCCTGCTGGGTGTGTCCGTGTCCTGCCAGAGAGGTTCGTTGGCTTGGCTTGGTAGGAGTGGACGGCATAGTGAGCATCCAGAAACGACGTTCTCAACGTCTCTGTCCATACCAGGCCAGTACACCGTTTGTCGGGCCCGTCGCTTGGTGCGCTCCATCCCCTGATGACTGTCATGGAGTCGCTCTAGTGTTTCTCGGCGGAGGCTGTGAGGAATAAGAAGCCTCGGCCCGTAAACCACCAGGTCGTCGTCTACGGCCAGCAGACTGCGCACCGGCCAGTACGTACGCAAGCGGTGATCGAGGTCGTGGCAATGATCAGGGAAGCCCTCGATGATGACGTTCTTGAGCAAGCAGTACTCCCCGTCTCTTGCTGCTGCGGCACGTACCATTTCCACAGTCTGATCCTGGAGTGGTGCTAAGCGGACGCCGTCCTCATTGGTGGCAGATAACGCTGAGATGACCGCTGAGTGGAGAGGGTCGAGGTCACCAGATGTAGCAGCATCCTCTTCCTCCACTGGGTCCTGTACTGGAGCACGTGAGAGGGCGTCGGGCACACAGTGTGTCGATCCCTTTTGCCAGCTTGCTGTGAAAGAATACTGAGCAAGCTTCTCCCTCATGCGCTGCAGCCGCAGGTTCTCTATTTCTCCCAACAACTTGCTATTGAGGAGAGGTATCAGCGGGCGGTGGTCGAGCACTAGATCGAAGTGAGGGAGTCCTTTCAGGTAGGTGCCACATTTCCTGACTGCCCAGACGATTGCAGCCATTTCCAACTCTATTACTGCATAGCGGCTCTCTGTGTCTGTAACAAATCTTGACCCGCATTGCACCATCTTCCACTGGTCACTGTGCTTCTGCAGGAGAACGAATCCAAATCCGTGCATCCTTGAGGCGTCAGTCTGTAGCATCGTTGGTAATGATGGGTCGAAGTATGCCAAGACAGGTGGGCTGACGAGACACTGTTTCACCTTCTCAAACGCCTCTTCATGGTTAGGAGACCAGCACCAACTGTTCTTCGGGCGTAAGAGATCTCTGAGGGGTTGTGCAGCTGCAGCCACAGCAGGAGAAAAGCTTCCAAGCTGGTTTGTAAGACCCATGAATGATCGTAAGTCGGTGATGTGCTGTGGTCGTGGGAAGTCAGAGATTGCCTTAACTTTCTTTGAGTCTGTCGTGTAGCCTTGTCCAGAAACAGAGTAACCACAGTAATCTACCACTCTTTCCGCGAATGTAAACTTCTGTGGGTTGAGAGTGATGCCGTGCTGGTCACACCGCCGCACAATCTGAATGACATGGGCTAAGTGCGCACTGTAGGTGGAGTCATAGGCCAGGATGTCGTCCACGATCTTGATGGTGTTAGGTATGTCGCCGAGAGCTTGGTCTCCTCGACGGTTATACTCGTCTCCAGACGAGACGAGACCCATAACCGCTCGCCGAAACTTGTACCGACCCCAAGGTGTTATGAAGCAGGTTAAATCCTGGTCTTCTTCTCTAATGGGGACTTGAAAATACCCCATCTTGGCATCAAGAGTGGTGAACCAAACTGCTCCGGTCCCGATCGAGGCGATGGCGTCATGAGGTGAGCGCACTGGATACACGGGCCTCTTCACGTAACGGTTGAGTCGTGTCAGGTCAACACACAGCCTTACACCAGATGTCTTTTTTGGGACAGGCACGATGGGGTGGCACCATGCCGTAGGGTAGTCCACACTCTCGATGATTCCCTTGTTAAGCAGCTCTTCCAACTGGCTCTTAATTTCTTCACGCCAATTGTAAGGGATTGTACGAGATGCTGTTACGGCGAAGGGTCGAGCGTCGTCTGTCAACTCGATGGCCATGGATCCACCAGCCATTGCACGTAAACCTTCCTTTGCTTGAAGACGCTGGGAAAGGCCTTGATCACAGCAGCAGCGTGCCCCGCACGCTGCTGTGGCGTTGGGTCGTAGGAATGAGGCCAGCTGATCACTTCTGTGGGCGTAGATAGAGGTGGCTGCGAGGCGGTCGGGTACTTGATGGAGCTGTTGCCGGTGTGCTGTTCTTCCCTGCGTAGCGGTCGGATTTGAGCCGGAAAATCTTCGGGGAGGATTCCGAGAGCGATGGAATCGTACCAGCTAAGCAGCGCCCCCTTCACCTCCTTCACCACGCTCACAACAGTCTCAGCTTCCCTGTCGCCCAGTTGCAAGTGCGACGAGAAAGTTCCTACACAGGTGAGGGGGTGATTACCGGCAGCATAAAGTCCATCACCATCAGCGGGCGCCAAGCTGGAGGGCGGGGATTCCAAGGAGTGTTGCCGTGTCGAGGCCAATAACGGTCGTTTCGGCCCCAGAGTCAGGAGTCCACGTAATCTTGTCTCTTCCAGCGGGATGTGTGGCGGTAATGAGCACCTGGGGCGCAGGTCGTGCCGTCACCGTCTTTGTGTATACGCCTGATAAGAGCTGGTATACACTGGCACTGGCTCCCCGCCTCGGGCCTGCACCGCGATGAGGAGAGACAGTTGAAGGGACTCCTCGAAGCTCCTCGTCGTTTCCTCACTGTCTGCTGACATACACTCGCAAAATGCCCTCTTTTCCCGCAGTTACGACACACTTTATCTATTGCCTGGCATCCCCTTTTGTCACTGCGACAATCTTTGCCACAACGATAACAGCCCGTGGGGCTTGAGCCCCGAAACTGCCCTTCCTGTAGTTCGAGACAGCGTTCACACCATGGCTCGAAGAGTGAGAGCCGCCCCTTAGTACTGCACTACACTGGTTAGCGCTCTCTGATGCTCTGCAAATATCTATGGCGTTTTCAAGGGTGAGTTTCTTGTTTTCCAGCATGCGTTTCAGAGCCACTTCGTCTCGTGTCCCAACGACAATTCTGTCACGCAGCTGATGGTTTATGCACTGGTCGCAAAAGTCACAGAAATTGGCGATTTCCTTTACAGCACATAAAAAGTCGTCAAAACCTTCTTGCGTTTCTTGCACGCGGGAGTAGAAGTCTCTTCTATCCATGATGATGTTGCGCTGGCTTCGCAGGTACTCACACATTGCATCGAGGATGGTTCTTAACTCCGCGTCTCTCGGTAAGCTTATCCCGTAGCGAAGTGTACGGGTCCACTCGTCGTCTAGGACAGCAGCGAGTGCCGCCCTCTGCTCAGCCAGGGAGAGACAGTCTATCCTGGCGAGGGTTACGTATCCTTCAAACTTATGGCGCCACGTGTCGAACTCACGTAAAGATGCTGACGCCGTTAAGTGAGGAATGATGGTGGCGGACGTCGGGAACCTCGCGCCCTGGGTAGACGTGCTGCGGGCTGTGGTTTCGCCTTCATTGCTCGCCGTGGTGCGACTGGGAGCTTGTGTCCCCACTCTCTCCAGCAGCTGGGTTAAACGCTCCTCGCGAGCCTGACTCTGCTCCGACTGTCGCGCTAGCAGAGCCTGACTCTGCTCCGACTGTCGCGCTAGCAGGGCAGCCAGCGCCTCCAACTGCTTCTCCATTCTGCGCCGTACCCACTGCAGCCTTGTCCTGATCCTACTCACTGCGCCATGTTCGACTCTTGACCAGCAGGGGCACAGGAAACGCAGGTAACAGTGCAGGTGTTTATTCACAGAAGGTGTGAACAGAAGGCTGGAGGTAGGTGATCTCCCGGCGCCAGGCCGCGCACTTCAACTTAACACTTATGACTGAAGCCTAGCTCGTTCACTCATACACGTATTCATGCCTCACACAAGTCTCGCTCATTCACTCGTTCACACAACTAGCTAACAACCACACAGTAACCTTTTGTGAAATGACTCGAAGGGAAGATTAATTCACCCAAAAAACGATAGAAACTGAAGGATGTATTTTGTTATTATTATTATTATTGTTATTATTATTATTATCATTATTATTATTATTATTATTATTATTATTATTATTTTTATTATTTTTATTGTTGTTATTGTTTTACTGTGCTGTGTGTATGTGTGTGTAAGTGTGTGTGTGTATGTGTGTTTAAGCTTTTGCGTACTAAACTTGTTGATATACATGAAGCTTCTTCTCTTCTTCCTCCCTCTCCTCCTCCTCCTCCTCCTCCTCCTCCTCCTCCTCCTCCTCCTCCTCCTCCTCCTTATACCATCATCATCACTTTCCTTTCCACTTTTCCTCTATTCACCTCTTTTTCCTTTCCTCCTCCTCCTCCTCCTCCTCCTCCTCCTCCTTCGTCAGTAGTGGCCGCGACGTCCCAGGAAAACACGACCTTTTTCCTCTGAGATGGATAGCATTATTTCTGTGAGACGACCCTCTATAACTCATTATGTGAGGGTCGTAATGGATGGCACCAGATGTGACGGGGGCGGCCGCTTGGCACCTTGGCTGACGAAAGGGAAGGGGGAGAGAGAGAGGGATGGGGGTACAGAGGGTGAGAGAGGAGGAAGGGTGAGAAGGAAAGGGGGATGGTGAGGATGGAGGGTGTGTTTGGTTAGAGTGACAGGAAGGCTGAGGAATGGATTGAAGTTCATTGAAGGAAAGGGAGGATAGGAAGGGGGAAGGAGATGGGAGAGAAGGCAAGGACGGATGAAAGGGAGGAATGGGAACGTAGGAATGTAGGAGGAAACATGAAGAAAAGGAAAAGGAAAGTAGATATTCAGAGATGGGAAAGAACAGAGGAAGTAACTAAGAGAGAGAGAGGGAAAGAATAGAAGGATGAAGGAAGATGCTGATAAAAGGGAAGAATGAGAATATAGAAGGAAACAAGGGAGAGGAAAAAAGTCCGCATAGGTGAAGGAAAGGAAAAGAGAAAAATATACGGAGATAGGAAGGAAGGAACAAAGAAAGGAATGAAGAGAAAGAGAAAGAATGAAAAAAAGAGAAAAAAAAAGTAGATTAAGGAAAAGGGACAGAGAAGTGTTAAGAAGAGAGAGAGAGAGAGAGAGAGAGAGAGAGAGAGAGAGAGAGAGAGAGAGAGAGAGAGAGAGAGAGAGAATGAATGAAGAATAGGAAGTAACAGAGGGAGGGCGAGTGATTTAGGGAGAGAGGAACAGCCAAGTTAAGATAAGCCATGAAAGAGTGACTGTGGTGATGAGAAATGGGAATAGAGGCAGGGACACGTGTAGCTCATAAATAATAAAGGAACGGAGAGAGGGAGGAGGAGAAATAGAATGATAAACTAAGCACGTGTGGAAATTGGAGAAAAAAGTTCATGTGACACGTAGCATTGGATAAAAATAAGAATTGATAGGTGAAAAATTAAAGGTGGATATCAGCAATTAGAGAGAGAGAGAGAGAGAGAGAGAGAGAGAGAGAGAGAGAGAGAGAGAGAGAGAGAGAGAGAGAGAGAGAGAGAGAGAGAATTTTCCTCACCTCCACCCATCTCGAAAAAAGGGCAATCCAAATTAATGGGTAAAAATGACCCACTGACATTTCATTTAGTCAGGAAGCACCAGTTTGAATGTCCAACCCTTGACACACACACACACACACACACACACACACACACACACACACACACACACACACACACACACACACACACACACACACACACACACCCATACACTTGGCACTTCGCGAGGCCACAGCGACTATCACGTGAGAAAAAATGGTTTGTGTTCTGTCCCGCACGTCGCTTATTTGTCGTAAAGAAGGGAGCCCTCAAGTGTCTTCCCCTCCCCTCCCTCTCTCCCTCCCTCCCTCCCCTCCTTCCTTTCTTCCTTCTTATCCTCCCCTTTCTTATCCTCCCTTGTCTCCTTATCGTTGTTTTCTCTTTCCTCCCTCGACATCTCTTATCTCGTCTCCTCCTCCTCCTCCTCCTTCTGCTCTTCCTCTTCTTTTCCTTCTTTTCCAATGTTTCCATATGTTTTACCTCTCCTTACGAGTATTCCCCTTTCTTTCTTTGTTCTCTCTTCCGTACATCCTCCCTTCCCTCCTTATCTCTTCTTCCTTCCTCTTCCTCATTCCTCTCTTCCCTTTTTCTTATCTTTTCTTCCTTCCTTACCTCGATGTTATCCTGTCATCTCTTTTCTCTATTCCTCATTATCTTTCCTTTCTTTTCTTCCTCTCCTCTTCTATTCTCTTCTCTTATCTCTATCTTGCTTCCCTTAATTGTTTTCGTTTGTTTTTTTTTTTACTTTTTTTCTTTTTTATTATTTGACTTCTCTCATCCTTTATGTCTGTTGTTGCTTGTCACCCTTCTTTCTTTTCCTTATCTTATCTCATTGCTTTATTATCATCTACTGTTTTCCTATCGTATCTTCAATCTTCTCTATATTTTCTCTTCACATTATTTCTTCCTCATTCTTCGTCATCCTCCTGTTCCTTCCCCATTCGTTCACTCTTATTTCACGCTGTTCGTCACCCGCCAGTTCTCGCCATTAGCGTGACAATCTAAACTGCCAAACCTAACTATACAACCCTTTAATTAATTCCCAAGAGTCACCTGCAGCAATATGTATGGCCACCTATCACCTGAATTGACGCAACTTTCACCACTTCTATTTTATATATCATCACCACCACCACCACCACCACCGCCACCACCACCGCCACTGCCACTGCCACCACCGCCTCTCACTATTAATGTCATCATCAACATTTGCTAATCAGTTGGAGCATAATCGGAACATTTTCATCGCCCTTCGTAAAGTGTCTCCCTGCCTCGTGGTGTGACATAATGTTAGTGTCAACAAGCAGTTTTCACATTGTATACGAGCTGTTGGCCTCAGCGTGGTGGTATATGATGTTACTGCCTATTAGCGATCCTCACAAATAAACGCCCTACGTGGAAAGAAAACAGGTGATGCGAGTTTGTGTGGTGGTACTGTTGGTGGTGGTGGTGGTGGTGGTGGCGGTGGTGGTGGTGATTGATGTTTACTTTTTCATCATTTTTTTCTTTTCTTTTTTTTTTTTTGCTTTTCTTCTTTTTCTTCTTCTTTTCTTTTTCTTTTTCTTCTTCATCTTTTTCTTCTTCATTCTTTTTTTCCGTGTTCTTGTTCTTGTTCTTGTTTTTCTTCTAGTTCCTGCTCTTGTTCTTGTTTTTGTTTTTGTTCCTGTTCTTATTCTTTTCTTCTTCTTGTTCTTCTTGCTTTTATTATTCTTCTTGTTCTTGTTCTTGTTCTTCTTCCATTACTTCTAATAATTCTACTAACTACTACTACTTCCACCATCACCACCACCACCACCACCACCACCACCTGCACACCTGAGCATGGGCGGCAGGTGTACAGCGTGTTATCAGAGGCTGCCTTCGCGTCGCAATTAATCACCGTGACCAGTAAGTCTTGTCACTTGTAACACCTGTATCACCTGGTGTCGATGCCCTCATCCCGCATCATTAACCTGTCTTGTGCCTCTTGAAACATCATATCGCTTACTTTCACCTGTTTAATTATTTCTTTTCTTTTAATTATTTCATTTTTTATCGCTTTCTTTGTTTCAATTTGTCTTAATGTTAGTATATTTTTCTTTGATTATTTCCTTTTTTTTTATTGTCATGTTCTCTTTTAATTTGTTTTGATTTTGTCTCCATTATTTTTTTCTTTAACAGTTTTATCTTTTTTATCACTTTCCCTTTTAATTTGTCAATGTTATTCCAGTTTTTTTTTCCTTTAACTATTTCATCTTTTTCTTTATCACATCTTCTATTTTCATTTGTCTTATTTTGTTCTGTTTTTATTTTATTTACATTGCTTCACATTTGTTAGTCTACGCCACTGTTTTTTTTTTCTTTTTCTTTTCAACCGTTCTATTGGATTCATTGTTTTTATCTATTTATTTTTTTTTTGTGTATCGTTTTTCTTTCATTCTTTCTGTGGTAGTCGCGTGTCTTGATGATTTTCTAAGCCATCGTGTCCATATTTATTGTTCCGTTCTCATTCGTTTCTTTTCGTTTTCTTTTTTTTTTTTTTTTTTTGCAGATGTTTCTCGTGTTCATTCTTTTTAACTTAGATTTTTTTTTTATTTTCATTCTTTCTTTTATATAGAGTCGTTGTGTCTAGAATTTTCAACCTACTGTGTCTGTATTTGTTCTCTCTTTCTTTTTATCTAATTCGCTGTTGTTGTTTTATTTGTTTGTTTGTTTTTTCTTTCTTTCTTTCTTTCTTTCTTTCTTTCTTCTTTATTTTTTTCTTTATTGCTCGCTTTTTTTGTTATTGTACTTACCTGTTACTTTATTTCATTTATTTTTACAGAAGCATCGTATTTTCATAATTTCCTCCTAATTCCTTTGTCTTATTTTCTTTCCACAGAGCCGTCGTGCTTCCATCACCACCACCACCACCACCAGCACCAGCACCACCACCACCACCAGGCAAGTGTCAGGGAATCAGTTCACCTCGTCACCACCCACTGGCATCGTGGTGTAGATTGTAGAGTAAATCCTTCAGTAGTCTCGTTTCCTTTTATCAATAGCAAGCTGTCCTTCTTCGGGAGATTCTTCGTGTCCTCACCTCCTCTCTCAGGGCGCCTTTCACTAACACCTTTCCTCCGTCAGCAGAAGCATCTCCTCCCTCAATTTCTCCCTACACATTTCCTCCTCTTTTTCCTTCTCTTCCTCCTCCCTGATGTCATTTGCTATTTCCCTCATTGCCATCCCCTCCCTCTCCCTCTCTCTCAACCTCTCTCTCTCTCCCTCTCCCTCTCTTTCTCTCCCTTGGCACCGTACCTGGCACTCATTCACCTCTCCGTCACTGCACCGTTGCCAACACCCACCTATTATCCAGTTACAGTTTTGCCAACATCCTCCTCCTCCTCCTCCTCCTCCTCCTCCTCCTCCTCCTCCTCCTCTTCCTCAGCTGCTCCCTGTATCTTCTCGGCTGCTTGTGATGAGTTTTTTCCTCTTATTTCATCAGTTTTTTTTCCCGTTTTTTAGCACGCTGTGTTTTTATTATCGTGTTTTTCTTCCAACGATTGTTTTTTTTTCTTTATAGGTAATATTTTTTTTATGTGGCTTATTTACTTCTAACGTATTATAGTTTGTGTTTCAAGTTTTCGTGTTATTCAGTTTAAATATTGATACTTTTTTTTTTTTTGTATGTTTCACTACTTTGTATCAACGTATATATTTTAGTATCGTTTCCTCGACAAATAATAGTGAAGGTAATTTATGATTCTCCTACCCGTTGTTATTGAAAAGAGTAAGTAGAGATTGGGGGTTGTGCAAATGGAAGGCGATCACGAAAGGGGTTATGGAGACACCTGTAACACCTTGCCTGGCTTGATTACTGATGAGATCACGCGTAACATTCACCACGCATGCACCTGTGAACACCTGGCAATTCCGTGACGTGATACAGGAAACCAATCACTTACTTCCACCTGTCAGTACCACACACACACACACACACACACACACACCTCACCCTTCTTCACGCTTCCCTCTCACGTCTTCCACTTCACCCTTCCACCTCACTCTTCCTCCTCACCCTTCTAGCTCACTCTTCCTCCTCACCCTTCCCTCTCACCCTTCCACCTCACCCTGCCACACACCCTGCCACACGCCGCATCTATAATGACCAAGAAGTCCTAAAATGTATGAGTTGGTGTGAAAGGAAGGGAGTTATGCACTGATATATACCTCGTCCTCCTCCTCCTCCTCCTCCTCCTCCTCCTCCTCCTCCTTCTCGAGTCGTATGAGGCATAGTGACGTGACCGCTAATTTGCAACACACTGAGGGAGGAGGAGCTGTGAGAACCGAACCCATTACTCTCCCGACGAAGGGGATTCAAGACTATCCGAGGAAAGAAAAGTTGGGAGAGATAAGAGATAATAATACAAAGAGAGAGAGAGAGAGAGAGAGAGAGAGAGAGAGAGAGAGAGAGAGAGAGAGAGAGAGAGAGAGAGAGAGAGAGAGAGAGAGAGAGAGAGAGAGTTGTCATTGTAAATCACACTTGAGACAAAAACAGAGAGAGAGAGAGAGAGAGAGAGAGAGAGAGAGAGAGAGAGAGAGAGAGAGAGAGAGAGAGAGAGAGAGAGAGAGAGAGAGATAAATAAAGGTGGCAAATTAAAAGATAAATAAAAACGACAGTGAAAATAAAATAGTATAGAAAGGAAAGGCGTCAAATAGATAAAAGGGAGAGAGAGAGAGAGAGAGAGAGAGAGAGAGAGAGAGAGAGAGAGAGAGAGAGAGAGAGAGAGAGAGAGAATAAAACAAAGAGATGTGTGCTGTACAAACTAAGATACGAAAACGACAAAGCATTTAAGATAAAGAGAAAGGAAGAAAGATTGATGAAAAGAGAGAAGATAGAGGAAGGGGAATAAAGAGGAGATAGATGAAAAAAGAAATAGAATGCAAATATAAATACACCGGAAAATGAATAGAAAGAAAAAGGATAATAAAAGTATGAGATGAAAAAGAAGACAATCCAATCAACGTGTACCTTTTGGTAGAGAGAGAGAGAGAGAGAGAGAGAGAGAGAGAGAGAGAGAGAGAGAGAGAGAGAGAGAGAGAGAGAGAGAGAGAGAGAGAGAGAGAGAGAGAGAGAGACCTTTTTAAACTCCCCGCATCTACTCCCTCCTCTTCTTCATTTTCCTCTTGTTCATCTTCATCCTCATTCTTTATTTTCCATTCTTTACCTTTATTATTCACCTTCATTCTTCATTCTTCCTCTTCCTCTTCTTTTACCTCCCTCACCTTCTCTGCCTTACCGCTAAAATCTTAATGACTGTCCACTAACCTACACACACACACACACACACACACACACACACACACACACACACACACACACACACACACACACACACACACACACACGAACCTGTATCACTAATTAATATGTCATCTACTCCACATCACCTCAAATTACCGGAGTGCAGTATTATGGGCTAGAGGGAAGAGCTTAGAGGAGGAGGAGGAGGAGGAGGAAGAAGAAGAAGAAGAAGAAGAAGAAGAGGAAGAGGAAGAAAAAGGAAAGTGATAAGGCCCATTGCTACCATTAAATTGATGCCTGAGTACTTATAAACGTGATGATGATTGCTTGACTCCATCTTATCTATTCTACCTATCCTCCTCCTCCTCCTCCTCCTCCTCCTCCTCCTCCTCCTCCTTCTCCAGAGTTCACCAAGGGGAAATTAATGTTTTATCTCCACTTTGCTTTTCCTTCTTCACACTTGACAGATGAGAAGAAAGCAAAAAGTAAACAAGAAACAAATGTGGTCGTAAAAGTAGAAATAGTGGACAAAGAAATGTGTGTGTGTGTGTGTGTGTGTGTGTGTGTGTGTGTGTGTGTGTGTGTGTGTGTGTGTGTGTAACAAATAGTTAGTGTGTAGTGATCCTTCTTTGTTTTGACAGAGAGAGAGAGAGAGAGAGAGAGAGAGAGAGAGAGAGAGAGAGAGAGAGAGAGAGAGAGAGAGAGAGAGAGAGAGAGAGAGACTAAAAACACGCATAATCGGAGAGTGACACGTGCTTAAATAAGGAGAAACATTGAAATTTCACGATTAAGGAACCGAGATACGAACGTCAACTTAATGCAGCGTACCGTACCTGCCACACCGATATGGACGCCCCAGTCTTTAGAGTTACTTAAGATCCGAATATTAGCAAAGAGCGGCCATAACAGTGCAAAGGTTAAAGGACTAAAGGGTACGAGATACATGAACCCATAGGAAGCAGGTTAAATAAGGGAAAGCTGCACGAAGCCTTCAGGTCTCCACGTGGCAATCCCTCTATGAAACACGCATTTAATATTACCTCTTGTTCTACCATGATTACTGACCCTGAGAATTTTGCGTACGTCACCTTGTACCGCTCATCATCATGCAGTCGTCATCCCTATACAACTTAAGGGTTTAAACCGTATGTAGCTTACCTGCAACACCCTTTTGGACAATCCGGTCTTCTGCGAGAGTTGCTTCAGGTCCTTGGCGTCCGGGTTGTGGTTGATGGCGAAATAAGACTTCATGGTCCTCAACTGGTGGTGCTTGAAGGAGGTTCTGATTCTCTTCGTCCTCCCAGTTTGGCAAGGGGTTCCCAGTGGGCCGTAAGCTCCCTCCAGATCGTAGCCCCCAGGAATAGCTGAAAGATAACAGGACCGCAGTGATTACTCCTCCGTCATTAGAGATAAGGTGATGTGTGATAATGTTGTGATTTGCATACGATAATGAAGAGCCGTTTACTTATGGCTCCTGCGATAAGGGTGAATGTAATGCTTGTTTATGTTGACAAATGTGAATTGTATTACGTATGTATGTATGTAGATAGGAGGTTTAAATCTTTGGGTGTTATTTATATCATGCGTCGTGTGTGTTAAGAAGGGGGAGAGAGAGAGAGAGAGAGAGAGAGAGAGAGAGAGAGAGAGAGAGAGAGAGAGAGAGAGAGAGAGAGAGAGAGAGAGAGAGAGAGAGAATATCCCACATTTAAATCTCAGAGTAATAACAACAATATACAATACTTTTACCATTGATGATTTTGATTACTGTGTGGATGCATTTTTGCGGCCAGTAAACACACACACACACACACACACACACACACACACACACACACACACACACACACACACACACACACACACACACACACATCACCCCCAGCAGCAGTCGAAGCCTTCAAAACGAGCGGCTCTTAATGTGAACAGTAGCGGCAGCACTTAAACAGACAGGCAGCGGGGCGGGGCATCTGTACCCGGGCAGACGCTGGTTGGGGTTGAGCGGGGCGGGGTGATAATCTTTAATGATAATGTTGAAGGCGTTTACCGGGGCCAAGTGGATGGTTGGGTGTACTGGGGTGAAGGGAGGAATGGGAGGGTGGAGACGTGGTGGTGAAAGGGTTGGATGTATTTGATTGGTACTGTTCTCAAGGTTCACTGCAGGTGGTGATAGATAAGCAGGTGTGGTTAGGTATACTCGTGATCACACACACACACACACACACACACACACACACACACACACACACACACACACACACACACACACGCTCAGGTTGATTTCGAGGCATAATCGTCTAATTTAAACTTCTGTACACTTTTCTCCTCAGTCCGTTGTGTTTGTTAGGTAAGTTCATCAGTTACAGTGTCCAAGGTGCACCCACACAAGTACACCTGGAGTTACTCGTATATGCTCTGACAGGTAACCATGGTGAAAAAGTCTAATATACTTTTATTCCCACATTCTTTTTTTTTTTGTTACATAAGCACGTCAGGTAAACTTGACACGCATTTCCAACGTACACCCCACACAGGTGTTCTAGGTATGTACACTCACAGGTAAACACCCCAAAAGTCGTTAGATATACATTTCATCAGATTTTCTTTCCTCATCGTTAATTTTTTTTTTTTTTGTTACGTGAATCAGGTAAACTTGATACAAATCTCCAAGGTACACCCACATGAGTACACTCTGATTATACACTCACAGGTAAACCCAATGTAAAAAAATCGTCAGACATACCAGACATACAATTTCTTATTAATTTTTCTTCCCACATCTTTAATTTCTGTAAAATGCTTCAGGTAAACTTGATACATCACCCCAGGTACGCCGCGAGGCACGTACAACTCACAGGTAAACACTAAGAAAAACTCAACCGTGCACTTTCTGATTAACTTTTTCCTCCCCACATCCTTATTTTATATCACGCTGCGCAGGTAACCTTGATACACCCTGCAGCTACACCCCAAGGGCAGTAGATAGACTCAGTACACTAAATACACCTCCATTTATGTATTACAAGAAAGATAACAGCTCTCTCCCACCCACACCTGCCACCCACCTGCTCGTCACCCTCCCCACACACCTGCCCTCACCTCCCCTTACCTCCCCCGAAGCACAGGTCACTCTTGTCATATCAGTTGTGGGTAGCAGCTGCTCTTCCCCTCCCTACCCTCCCCCTCCCTACCCTCCCCTTCTCTCCTCCACCGTCACCACCATCGCTCTCAATCTTACTTACGGAATTCGATGACAAGAAAAAAAGAAAAAATGTATCGTTTGGTGATATCCAGATCTTATTCTCTTAATTACGATGTCCTTGTTTTTTTTTCTTATCATGGCGAGAGAAAATATTAATGATGGTATTTGACTTCATAATTAGCTAATAGTAGTAGTAGTTCGGCTTTTATTTTTATGGTATTAGCTTTTTTTTTGTGTTATTGTAGTACTGGTGATTGGAAAGTACGTAGTAGTAGTAGTAGTAGTAGTAGTAGTAGTAGTAGTAGTAGCAGTATAGTAACAGCAAGCAGTAGTAACAGCAGCAAACTAACAACAACATCAGCAGTAATATTCATAAGAGCACAGACTCACCTTGCTGTAATCCCAGGTATAGCAACCCGCAGCTCCTGGTATAATTCACCTTAATTAATATACCCTCATTTGCATACTCCCGTGTATATATAATTTTACAGGTTTTTCGCTCTCCACAGGTATATGCAAATTTACCTGTTCTATCAGGCATCTTCTTATCGGGGAAGGGTTTTTATAAAGGAAATCGAGAGCAAGTTTGGCTGTGGCGTTTTTCTTTTACTTATTTATCTAATTATCTACAATTATCTACACGTGTGGTTATTTGCTGTGCTAATTACATATCTGTCATACCCGCAGTTTATCCTTGTCTGTCTGTCTGATTTTCTTTTTTCAGGGCTTCTATTTGATTTAAACTTTGAGTGCTCTCCTGTCTCTCTTTCCTCCTTTATCTCCTCCCTGTCGCTCCTCCTTATCCTCGTTATCTGTTTGTGTGTCTGTTTATGTATCATCTTGTTGATCTGCGCGATAATCTTGTTGATGTATCAGTGAATGCCCCGCGGTGAATTGCAAAGAAGTGCACATTAGTACGTTTTTCTCTTTCTCTTTCTCTCTCTCTCTCTCTCTCTCTCTCTCTCTCTCTCTCTCTCTCCTCTCTCTCTCCTCTCTCTCTCTCTCTCTCTCTCTCTTGTATTTTCTCTTTTTTTCAGTTTTGTGTCTTTCTTTTCTCTCCTTCTTACTTTTTTTATTATTTTATTTATTTTATTATGTCTATCTCACTCATACTCATTATTATCATTCCCTGTTTTCCTTTTCCCTTTTCATTCATATTCCTACGTATTTTTTCTGCATTTTTTTTTTCATACTTTTCCTTCCTTGCCTTCCTCTTCATACTTCAAGATCATTCTCTCATTTATCCCTTTTCATCCTTTTCCTTCATATTTTTTTTTTCTTTGTTTTTCTTTGTGTTTAAAAAAAATGTTCGCAAAAAAAGGCGCTTGTAAAATTCATGTCATCATTATCATCTTCATCATCATCATCATCATCATCATCATCAGTTCATTTTCTTATCCAATTCAATGTTTTTTTTTTCTTTTTTTTTCATTTTTTTTTTCCCTCAGAGTCCATCGTCATTATTATTTACTCCCAAAGTGAAGAAAAAAAAGTAGAGGAGGGAAAAAAAGGGGGATGAATGGCAACGATGAGGAAACTTTGCTTTTTTTCCGCAGGGTAGTTTCCTTTTCTCTTTTTCTCCTTTTTTTCCCCCTTTTTCATTCTATTATTCATTGAGTTTGTGAGTGAGAGTCAATGCACAGTGTTCCGTTGAGGGATTTTTCAGTTTTTCATTCACTTTTTTTTTTTTTTTGTATGTGAGTGACTTAATAATTATTTGGTCTGTTTACTTTCCGTTTTCTTTTTGCAGTTTATTTTTCGTTTGTAAATTTCATGAATGTTGCAAGTCAGTAAATATGTGAACCGCTTGCAAAGTCATTACGATTCTCTCTCTCTCTCTCTCTCTCTCTCTCTCTCTCTCTCTCTCTCTCTCTCTCTCTCTCTCTCTCTCTCTCTCTCTCTCTCTCAGCAAACCGCCGAATAATTCCTCGTTTTCTCTTTCATCAGTTTTTTTTATCACATTATTTAAGTATAACTGTATTCGTGTTGTTATTTTCCTTCACTTCATTCGGCGTAACAGTTCTTTTCTTTGTTATTTTCCCTCACTCCTGCCCTTAGGTGACGCTGGGGGAGGGAGGGAGAAAGAGAGAGAGAGAGGGAATAGTGTAGCATTCTCAAGAGGAAGGGAGAGGGCAAGAGGAGTATAGTATTCTCGCGCTCTCCCACCACCACCACCACCACCACCACCACCACCACCTTGTCATTCACCCAAAAGCCATTAAGGTCGGTTGTGACATCTCTTTTTCCCCGCCTGTTGAGCCGTGTCGGAAAAGTCTCCTCCTCGTCCCTCCTTTAAGACCATTATAGTATCACAAATAATGGGATCTATGCACACAAAATACACTGGTTCCTTTCAGCTTGTTTTCTGTTGTACGCGACTCTGGGGGCGCGCCAGGGGGTCGAGGGGGACGCTGTGGGGACTCAATGCCAAAAGGGGACCCAGGACGGCGCCGTATTCACACACCTTTTCACTCATTTCTCTCATCTTGCGGTGAATTCCCAAGGTGCGTGGTGGCCAAGCCTGAACTGAGGTGCCAGGCCGTCCACGCTCCAGCTCCTGTGTGAGTCTGGTGGCTGGAAGACCTGATTTGTGCTTGATTTATATGTTGATCATGGGTGCAGTGATGCCTCGTCTGGGTGGTGATGGTGGTGATGGGGTGACGGTGATTACAGGCTCGTGGGCGGGGGTTGATGACAGGGTTTCCGCGGCGGTGTTATTGACAGGGGGAGGCGCTGCTGAGGGTGGCGTCGACGGGGGCAGAGTTGAGGCGGCTTAATTGCAGGTTCAGTGCCGAAAATAGGGTGAGCGGTCCAGTCCACTTGCCATCTGTGGAGTGTGACGCACTGGAGGTCCGCTAGGTGAGGGTTTGCCACTCTGCGGGTTTTGCTGCGTGAAATTTATTGCTTTTCTGGATGTGGAAGAGAAGGAGGAAGAAGAGCAGGAGGAGGAGGAGGTAAGCAAGAACAAGAACAAGAAGAGGAAGAGAGATGCTAGTCATGAAGTAAAGAGAGAGAGAGAGAGAGAGAGAGAGAGAGAGAGAGAGAGAGAGAGAGAGAGAGAGAGAGAGAGAGTCGTATAATCCTCATTATGAAACAAAAACTCAGGGCCACTGTTCCCCGAAATCCACTTTGCTCATTCAGTCGTGCCGCTCCCGAGGTGTTCCGTTCATTGCATGTTTTCTCTCATTCCCTTCGCTCCTTATTTTCTGTGGGCAAATTACACTCACAAAATGTTCTTGCCTCGATACGTATCATTTTCGCGTTCCAAATGAAATCGAAAAATGCCTCCGTTTGCGCTTCAGTAGTAGTGGTTTTGTTTTATTTTACATTTTCCCTCGCACTGGAGTGGAATTAAGTAACGCTGCTTCTGGAGGCTCGTGGTGAAGAGGGAAGGAAAAGATATGAAGAATAGGTTTGTGCTGTGAATTTTAGTTACGGGGAAGGGGAAAGAGAGGAGAGGAAAGTAAGGAAGGAAGGAAAGAAGGAAGGAAGGCGGCCATTCTTAAGCCTGCTGGAGTGAGTCGCGGCGCAGCGGTGGTGGCTGGTGACAAGCACACTCGTTCGGTTCCCAGTGCAGGGCGACACAAGCAGCCACTCGTCACGTCTTCAATAGCAGGCGACAGATTTTTTGGTGAGACAGGCTCGGCGGGGGCGTCCCGAGTGACACTGTGTCGCGCCGGACGCCCCGCTGACTCGGCTTCTGCCTTTTCACTCTCGTTCTGACCAGGTTTTTCCCAGCGAGAGGAGGATAAAAAGTTAGCCTGGGGCGGGCGACAAAGCAGGCCGCCACCCGCCTCCCTCGTTACCGATTTGCGGGCGTGGCGTGGTGGGCGGCGCTGTCCACGCCCTCACGTACCCACGCCCGCTAAACTCAACTGACAATTAATGCTCGTCTTTTGTAGATCGAGTACCTGACTTCCCTCGCGTCTGTAGAGAGGCAAAAACACCGCCGCCGTCCGCCGCCGCCGCCGCCGCCAGCACAACACTCACAATAATAACAATAACAAGTCCGTGATGGGGGGTGGGGGTCTGTTGGGTCCCGCGCGGCGCCTCGCACTGGCAACTCACGCCGCCGCTAATGATGTGTGAAGCTGACAGCAACTTGTGGCGCTAAGTCTCCCCGCACCCCTGGCGTCAAAGTCCTTCCTCCTCCTCCTCCTCCTCCTCCTCCTCCTCCCTCCTCCTCCTCTGGTAGCGGTATAAAGGTTGCAGGTTCGATCCTGGCTCATGGTTATTTTCTCGGTGGAAGAGGGTAACGCCATGTGACCTCGTTGGCCGAAGTTTATAAACCAATCAATACTTCCTCCTCCTCCTTTAGCACGTCTTCCTCCTTGTCCTCGTTTTCATGTCTTCGTTCTCCTTCTCCTCCTCCTCCTCCTCCTCCTCCTCCTCCTCCTCCTCCTCCTCCTCCTCCTCCTCCTCCTGCACGGTAGCCCCTGCATCAACAAGACCCTGGAGTGTTATCCTGACACCATAACGACAGGCTGGCGGGGGCGGGCCGTGCGTGGGCACCGCTTTACCTTCCCCGTGAAAAATAAATGTCAATAAATCCTGCGGGGATGATAGTGGCGGCGGTGAGTGGTGGCGACGGCGGCAGCGGCGGCGGCTCGGCACTGATACTTACGCCCCTTGGAGATGAATGGGAGATAGTGTCCCCAACAAATTCTTCAAGATGGGAGATAAACCCGGTCCCTGCCGAAGCCCTCCTCCTCCTCCTCCTCCTCCTCCTCCTCCTCCTCCTCCTCCTCCTCCTCCTCCTCCTCCTCGTATTCTTCTTCTTCCATTGAAATTCGCAATCCTCATTCTCACATCCCCAGTCAAGCCAGATTACCAGTTCGAATCCCGGTGAATTTAGTGAAAAACCTACCGTGAAAAATCGAAAAAACGGACTGAAAGATGAGGATTAAGTCTCTCGCTCTCTCATTCTCTCTCTCTCTCTCTCTCTTGGGCGGTTTCGCGATCAGCCGAGTTTCAATAAAAGGCGCGTCTTTAGGCTAATAGAGGGGGATTATCACCCGTGGGGACTCCGCAGGCACTTGTCCCCTTGATGTTATCTCTATTGCGGGTTGTGTCCTCACGAGGGGAATATTGGGCGTGCGAGAAAAAAATACGAAAGGAAAAAAAGATCATGAATGAGGGTGTTCGTGTTACTGTGCGCTGAGCTAACGGCCACGAACATGCAGCCAAGGACTTCCCCAGCAGGAGGTGGCTTGGTGGCCCTCCTCCTCCTCCTCCTCCTCCTCCTCCTCCTCCTCCTCCTCCTCCTCCTCCTCCTCCGTAATTCGAAGTTTCACATAATTCGTATGCAAAATTGTAATCAGTTCAAGTGCACGATTGGTTATACACTCTCTCTCTCTCTCTCTCTCTCTCTCTCTCTCTCTCTCTCTCTCTCTCTCTCTCTTCTCTCTCTCTCTCTCTCTCTCTCTCTCTCTCTCTCTCTCTCTCATTCCTCCACTTTTCAAATCCTTTCCTTCTCTCTTTCTCTGCTATCCACTTCTCAAAGCCTAACCACCTTCCTTTCCCCTCCTTCCTCCTCCTCCTCCTCCTCCCTCCTCCTCCTCCTCCTCCTCCTCCTCCTCCTCCTCCTCCTCCTATCACCTTCACCAACGTCATAATTTTCATCGCATATTTTTTAGCGTCCCTGTTTTATTTTTTTGTGTTTTTATTTTTCACTTTGTAAGATCGTTGGAGTTTTAGGGAGTCCTTTCATTCACCTCCTCCTCTCCCTCTCTCCCCTCTCCCGTTCCTCTCGCTCTTCTCCAGTGTACACTTTCACTCTCACCTTTGACAGTCTGGGGGAAAAAGGGAGCGAGAGTAGTGAGAGTCATGAGTGAGAGTCCACAGCGCCAGGTGAAGAAAAGGAGGACGAAGTAAAAATGTGGTTCAGATATTTGGAAGTATTGGGCGGCGGAGTGAAGGACGCAAGGGAGTCGGCGAGGAAATATAATCTTTAAGAAACTTGTGCGTGATGCTTGAAGGAGAAGGAGGAGGAGGAGGAGGAGGAGGAGGAGGAGGAGGGACAAACACGCCTCTTCGCCCCAGGTTCTTGAAGACCCTAAAGTTTAGCTAGGTCCTCCTCCTCCTCCTCCTCCTCCTCCTCCTCCTCCTCCTCCTCCTCCTCCTCCTCCTCCTCTCCTCTTCTCAAACGACACTGTGGCCGAAAGCATAACAGGCGGTGCGGCGCGGGGGCAGACAGTGCCTCGCCACACCGCCACCACACCACAAAATCCCTATAAAAAGGCTACACCACATCGCCCATCAATACCAAGGCCTCATCCCTCCTCCACACTCCAAAGCCCCACTCCTCTCCATCCCTCTCTCTCTCTCTCTCTTTCTCCCCCTCTCCCAGTTTCCGCTACGGTAAGCCGCGATAAATGGAGAGCCGACCGCCCCGGCGACTCTTCCTCCTTCACCGATCATTCGCCCGGAAAATCTTAATACTAGATGTCTTTATTGTGAATTTTTACTTATGCAAATGTCGGGCGGCTTTTTGTAGCGTGAGTGTGTGGCATTGTGGCGCGCACCTCCACCTCCACCACTCTCTATACTCGCTTTACTTGTCTACTCACGCTGCGGGTACTACTTGCTGCTTCTCTTCTGGTGGTGGTGGTGGTGGTGTGTTGTGTGTGTGCGTGTGTTGTGGCCGCTTTGTGTGGTTTTAATATAGTTCGGGTTTGTGTTGACTTTAGTTTAAGTTCAGTTTTCGTTCGTTTGGGGTGTGTTTTATTTATTTATTTTTTAGTTTTTTTCGTTTTCCTTTTGGTTGTTCGTCGATTCTTTTCTTTTTCTTTTTCTTTTTTTTTCTGTTATATTTATTGATTGAAGGGAAAGTGTTGTTGGTCATATTTTCTTTTTTTTTTAATGAAAGATTTTGATTTTGTGTAGTATAGTTCCAGTGTTTGTTTGTTTGTTTGTTTGTTTGTTGTTGTTGTTGTTGTTGTTGTTGTTGTTGTTGTTGTTGTTGTTGCTGCTGTTATTGTTGTATTTGTTGTTGTTGTTGTTTGTTGTTGTTGTTGTTTTTGTTGTTGTTGTTGCATTCGTTGTTGTTGTTGTTTTATTTGTTGTTATTGTTGTTGTTGTCGTTGTTGTTGTTGTCGTTATTGTTGACGCAATGACACAAGAATCATGCCCATAACATACCACAGTCATCTTATTCCTCACTTTCTCCATGAATCAACATTATCTCCATTTGTGTGTGTGTGTGTGTGTGTGTGTGTGTGTGTGTGTGTGTGTGTGTGCGTGTATGTTTTACTCATTCTTTCTGCGAATTTCTTCCGTGCGATTGGTTGAGATAATTTACGGGTATCAGGTGGGCGATGATAACGTGGCTCGGAAGCATCGGGGAAAACCTGAGTATAACGTATAAATGTAACTCAGACCGTTTATATACATTGCTGGGTTAAAGGGAGCAAAAAAGTAGAAATGATTCCAGTCCCCGCCTTGGGAATAATTCTCGAACCTCATATTATCTGCCTTGATGTATCTACCTTTCTTTTTTAGTATCTATGAGTCTTAAGCACGCGATTCAAGTGATCTTTTCTTTTTTTTTATATATATATATCTTTATTTTTCGTTCGTTTTTCGTTGGATTATTGGTGATTTTTCATTGTGTTTTGTTGCATTCTTATTTTATGTAGCGTTCTTTGGCTTGCTTTGACGTGTGTGTGTGTGTGTGTGTGTGTGTGTGTGTGTGTGTGTGTGTGTGTGTGTGTTTTGTGTGTGTGTGTGTGTGTGTGTGTGTTCCTCGCGTCACCACCGTCATCCCCACCAATTCCTCGCCGCCATCCTCACCACCTCCCCATTATGTCTATCCCCCACCACCTTCCGTTGACCACTAACATGCCCACCACCTCTCCAACGCAACACTCGGCCTGGGAATGAACGGCCGCACACCCTTCGCCTCCCCGTGTCTTGCATCCCCACCGCCTCCCCATGTCTAGCGTTGGGTTGCCGGCTTCCCCCACCCTCAGAGGCGCCGGCCAGCTGGAGGTTATCCTCTCAAAATCATCGGCGGCTTGTGGGCCTAATACTCCCTGACAGTTAGCCGCGAGTCCCAACCAGGAGGCGGAACCCGGGCGCTACCCAGGCAAGGGGAACCCACGCGGAACAAGCTACCTGACGAGGCTCTGGGCGGGTGTTGAGGTGGAACGTGTGGAGCGAAGCGGCGGGTGGAGGATACAGTTGAATGCTTACTCTTGAGTCCACTTTATCCAGGACTGCTTTGGCGTGGGAGTGGAAGGAAGAGGTGGTGCTGAGAGGCAGTGATTAGGAGGAAAATCAGGAGGAATAAAGTAGAGATGCATGAAAATTACTGAGGAACGAAAAGAAGAAAGACAACAAGGGGGAAAAAAAACACAAATGAAGGAAATGACAGAATAGATGGAATTAAGAGGCAATGATTAGAAGGAAGACAGGGAAGGGAAGGGGTAGAGGAAGGGGGTGGCCGGCTGCTCACGTCAAGGCTTGTGTGAGGACGAGGAGCAGCCGCCAGGGAGGTGATGACAACCGGCCTAGTGAGGAAGACAGATGACAGGGGGGATGACAGGGCCGTGGCAGGGACGGGCGGAGGACGGACAGGCCAGAAGGGAAGGTTAGGGAAGATGATAGTGATGATGAATGAGAAAATGGAAACTTGATAGATGGAGAAGGAAAGAGAGGAAGTGATAGGAAAACACGGCAGAGCAAATAAACTGATCCTCCTTCATCACTTCCTTCATTCCGTCCTTCACTGCCACTACCTTGTCCTCCCCTTCATTCCTCCTCTTTCTCTCTTATATTACCTCCTCTATCACTTCTCTCTCTTCTCTCTCCCTGTCTTCACTCCTATCATCACTATTTTCCCTTCATTCTTCATTCTTTCTCTTGCACCAACCACTTTTTTTAACCTCTCTTCCCTCCCTCTCTCCCTCTCGCCTTCTCTCCCTCTCTCCCTCTCGCCTTCCCTCCCTCTCCTTCTCTCCTTCCTTCCCCTCCGTGCCTGCCTTCACAAACTCACTTAACCTTAAAACAAAACACCACAAGAGAGGGAACAGTCATGCTTTCCACTAATTTTCCGGCCATCACCTCCCATCACACCTGGAGTCCCCGCTGGGGAAGGTGTGGCGCCGCAGGTGCTTGAAAGAGATTGCGTCCTCTCCGCTCAGTGGGCAGGCCCCCAACACCTGACACTGCTACCTCCATTACTTAACCACCCACCCACCTACTACCTACCTGCCCACATATATGTTCACCTCTCCCTACACCTGCTGTTGCTTTTATTTATTTTTTTTTTTATTCGTATTTTTCTGGTTTCCGCTGCTAACTTACCTGCAATCTCATTTTTTTTTATCTACGCTTTTCTTTTTTCCTTTTTTTTTTTTTTTTGCTAGTTTTAATGTGCGACTTTTTTTTTTTTTCGTGCTGGTTCATTTCTCTTGGTGTTTTTAAGTTTGTATTTCTAAGTGGTCATTAATAAAGCAGCTAGTTAACTCTGTCCTCACCTGCCATATAGCTGTTTACCTGTTTACAGTGTCCACCTCTGTTGTTTTCCTACCTGTTCTCATTATTCTGCGTATTTTCCTATTATGTTTACGTTATGACCTCACCTGATTTCTTGTCTTACCTGTTCTGTACCTTTCTGCTTTCATTGCTACCTTACCTGTTTGCGTTAATTAACCTTAGTGTCTGTCTGTGAGTATTTACCTGTGCTTATTTTGCTTCCCTCTTCCTCTGTCTCTATATTCTTTACCTCCTTACTTCACCTGCCTAACCATTTGTCTTACCTTCTTGTCTATCCTTTTATTTCCTCACTCTTCTCTACGCACATCCCCACTACCACCACAATCACCACTACCACTACCACCACCACTAC
>NC_087193.1:8182283-8187283 GCF_035594125.1 Scylla paramamosain | reverse complement strand
TCAAGTCATAGGAAGGAGGAAATACAGAAGCAGACAGGGAGATCCAGAGTTTACCAGAAAAAGGATGAATGATTGAGAGTACTGGTTAACTCTTGCATTAGAGAGACGGACGGAATAGCTCACCCACGTCACTCCTACAATTAGAAACACCCCCAGAAAACCCCCTTGAGGGACCTCGTGACTCACCTGGTAGTGGTCCCGGCAGTAGATGACTGGACCACACATGCCAAACTGGTCCCCTTTGGTCAGCTGCACGTGGCAGTGGGCGCACGTGAAGCACTGCACGTGGTAAACGAACTCACGCGCCCTCATCACAAACTCTGAACTGCTGATGGTCTGGGAGCAACGAGCGCAGCGCCTCATGCTGAAGAACCTGCAGGAGGAGGAAGAGGAGCTGCCTGAGGGGGGTGAAGGGTACCTCAGGGCTTCATAAGGGACGGTGCTTTTTCTTTTAATTCTGTCGTAAAATCGTGACTTTAAGAGATCACTTGATAACACCTGTCATGAATTTCCCTCGGATTTATCTGGGATTGGATCGTAAATGGGGTCTGATCTCATATTACAGTAATTTTTGCCTCATTGCCTTCAAGATAGGAATGAATGTGAAGTGTGTAATAATAGATAATAGTGTACCTTATCGCAATTATCCTTATTTGAGTGTTTCCTTCAGTTTGGACTTATGCAGATTGGTATGAGACGAGACCACTTGTGTTTTTTGGTTTATTTACACACAAAAAAGTTAATGTACGTCAAGATATATTTTCTGTTTAATTTCATCGGCGGCGACGCGTATTATGCAACATTACCAAACAAAACATCCGCCTTTTATATCCTTCTGTTGATGCATCTGTTTTTGTGGCGCTTCCTTTTGTTCGCCCCCACGTTTCCTCTTATATATATATTGTTGCTGAAAAAAAAAATTGAGTTGGGACTTTTTTTTACTCCCTTCCGTCTCTATCTGCTGCTTTTATTTTTTTTTTTTCTTTCTAGCTAAGGTTTAGAGTGGATCTTATCTCCTACCGCCGCCCAGGTGTTTTATATAAAGTCGCTGGATAAACCTTTGTCTGTATGTTGGTGGTCGTGTTTTTTTACCGCGCCGCCAGTCTCCTGGGGTATTTCTAACTTGGTGTTGCTACTTACAGGATAGAGCTACTGGTGTGAGGAGGCGTAAGGTAAAGAGAAGAGGAAGGAATACGGGAGGAGAAATGCAGATAAAGAGAATAGAGGGAAATTAAGAGAGAAATAGAAGAGAGAAAGAATGATACTATGCCTTAGTTTGCATTACGAGTTCCCACCTGTTTCCCTCACCTGTTGTCAGTCACCTATTCCAAATTTTCCCACAAAAAGAAAGGAAAAATTATCTTATATGTCTGTAAAGGAACACTGGCTTTCATTTCACGTGACTCTGTGGATTTACGTTCATTGGCCCGTGTTCAAAAACGCTTTGCTCTCACCACTACTATTTTCAAAGGCCACAGAGATGATCAGCCGGGTTCTCAAGAGTGTTTCTGCTGTTGATAATGAAGAAATCTTGCTAATCTGTCACTAGAACCATAAAAACACACCTAGAAACCTGCGTCACTTCAACTGGAGACTTTTGAATGGAGGTGCGCCCAAGAATGTTTCAGAATAAGGTGCATTGAGTCGTCAGGGTGAGGGCGAGGGTGAAGCAGGACAGCGTCACCCTAACGTCACCATCTGCTTGTCACCCCGTCACCCTGTCATACATGATCTCGTGTCCTGGCGACGGCATACAGACCCACAAAAAAAGAAGGAAAGGAAAAGGAGGAACAAAAAAAAGGGGCTAAACGGACGTTCCAGCCAATCAGGGCGGAGCTGTGCTGTCACGTGACCCCGCCTTCCATCACGTGATTGGTAGATAGCATCTCTGTTAGCACGGTCGGTTGACTTGACTGAAAAATGGGACTTCCTGGAGGAGCGGAATGGATGCACCGCCACGCCCCACACTGCCGGCCCGTCTTCGTGAATCATGCACGCCCTCACGCCCTCTTTCCTTGCCTCTCTCCCTCCTATCCCTCCCTTCAAGCCCGTATCTAAAACGCCTTGCTCTCACCACGACTGTTTTCAAAGGCCACAGAGATGATCAGCCAGGTTCTCAAGAGCGTTTCTCCTGTTAATAACATAGAAATCCTGTTAATCTGTCAGTAGAACCGTAAAAACATCCTTAAAAACCCGTGTAGCGTCAACTAGAGGCTTTTTGCAAATGGAGATGCAGCGCAGAAGTGTTTCAGACTATGGTGCCTTGCCTTGTCTCCCCTCGTGTTTATCAGGCCGACAAGTAGCAAAACAATGAGGCGAGAGACGCGTTCGGCCTCTCCCAGGGGTTTGGTGTCGGGGAATCGTCGCTCTGTCTCACGCTGCGCCTCCTTTCGACATTTGTTTATTATGTTCTTTAGGTCCTGAGGTGGTAAAAGGGTGTCTGGCGGCCGAGGGAAGGGAAGGGGCGGTAGGAGGTACTGGCTGGGAGCTCTTGGCCGGTTCAGGTTCATGTGGTGGTGTGAGGGGCTTGAGTTGAAGGCTGCGGCAGGGATGTGGAGTGCAAGAAGTGTGGAAGTGGAGGAGGAGGCTTTGTGTCAGTGTGGAGGTGACGGTGGCGAGTGTTTCAGGGTTTTCTTGTGGTGTTGAGGGTAGGAGAGGCAGTAGTGGTGTTGTTAGGGTGTAATACATTGTCCTTTAAGGTGATGAGAAGGTGGGATGTGACAGTGGTGGTGAGGTGGTGGGATGGTTGCGGGGCTGAGGGAAATGAAAGAAGGGAACGTTTGATTGGATGAATTTTTAGGTTAGGTTAGATTGCGACACAAGGGAACTGTATAGAGCAGTGTAGAAGGAAGGCAGTCACCCACCCACTCTCTCTCACACACACGCACCGCAGCCAGGCACACAAGACCAAACACGAGGTCGTAGGTAACAAAAGACACGAACACACAAAAACACAGTAAAAAAAACATAAAAAAACACGACATTGCTTCTCGCAACCATCTATCACCTCACTCCTTCCTGCGACTTATCATCCTATCACCTCCACACTTCCCTTCACCTACACTTCCCTTCCCATTGCAGACTATTTCCCTGTCACCCAACCCTGCAGCAGTGCCAGGGTGCTCGTTTACTGTTGTTTAAGTTTCACCCTTTCACCCTGCCACCCTATCATCACCCTGCCCAGCTTTGCCCCAGCTACCGGGCTACTGGGAACCTGATGACGGAGAAGAGAGAAGGAAAAATAAAGAGAAAACAATCCGGGAAGACGTTTAAACCTTGCTTTGTTTGTAGTTAGTCTTCGCTGCTGATAAGGAGAGATAAGGAGGAGGGGAACCGTGTTTTGAGGGCCAGAGCGGCGGCGGCGGCGGAGGGCCAGGAGGTGGAGGGGGAAGGGAGAGAGTGAGAGTAAGATGTGAGAGTAACGTTTGTCCAAGATACCCGCGAACGCTCCCACGCTAATTTATTTATTTTGCACGACGGGGATTGGTTAGTTGGTGCCTGTGTGTGTGTGTGTGTGTGTGTGTGTGTGTGTGTGTGTGTGTGTGTGTGTGTGTGTTTATTGACAAGTTCTAGCGGGATACAGAATTGAGAGCACACACACACGCACACACAGAGAGAGATACACGCTTGAGGACAGTGGCAGACTCTCTCTCTCTCTCTCTCTCTCTCTCTCTCTCTCTCTCTCTCTCTCTCTCTCTCTCTCTCTCTCTCTCTCTCTCTCTCTCTCTCTCTCATGCACAAGGAGAGAGACCAGGGACAAAAACAAATTCAGAGAAAAAAAGAGACCATTAATTCTCTCTCTTAAAAGACAAAACGAAAAAAAAAATTATTTATTTTATAAATTTTACTTTTTATTTATTTAGTTTTTGAGGTGCCTTGAAACTCCTCCATCAAACAAGGTCAACGAGGAAAAAGGGAAAAAAAGCTCAAATTCAGGCAGAGTCTACACAGAAGATGCCACGTTTGTCCTATTACTTATCACAGAAACCTTACTTATTCACTGCATCATAAACACTTAGGCGGCGAGGCGAAACAGGACGAATTAAAGGCAAGAGAAATGAACGTCACGCTGGCGCCACAAAGTCCAGGTCAGGTGAATATTTATGAACGTTTACGAAATTCCATATGTATTAGCTGGACTTTCTTTTTCCAGATTGAAAGCGAGTGACCTGTATATTAATGACCAGTGCGAGGGCAGGTGAAGAAAAGTGACAGTGTTTTGTTTCTTCATGTTCATCTCACTTCACTGCTTCGTTCTTCGTTTACTTGTTGTTCAAATGGTTCTCTTCTCGGAATCTTAGCATCACACGCATTCCCGGAGACAGTGACGAGTGGAAGTTGAATATGAACTAGTGTGAGGCAGTGCAGAGTTGTTGGTGTTGTTGTTGTTGTTGTTGTTGTTGTTGTTGTTGTTGTTTCTCTGATTCACTCCTGATCCACGTTTAAGAATTATTTTATCAGTTTTCTGCCATAGTGACGAATTAAAGTTAAAAAGAAGTGGATTATGCTGTAAATTCGAGAACGATTTATTTGCGAAGCTTCACTCGTAGTTCACATGCGGTTCAAAGGCTTTCTCTTTTTAAATCCTTACGGTTCCTTTTCCAATTCTTACACCAGGGTGAGTTCCCAGGCCCAATGAGAATTCAAAAGTAGAAGTGAGGCTGAATAATATGAAACGAAGGTCAAAATCGATTCACTTGCACGGCTTCACTCGGGGTTCGCTTGTGATTCAAATGGTTCTCATGTAAAATTTCACGACAATAAAAAAGTAACAAAATAAAAAAGTGAGAAAGTGAAGTTGAATAATATGAACCAAAGACAACAAATGGTTCACTCGTGGTTCACTTACGATTCAAATGGTTGCTTTTTCTTAAATTTCACTACGAGATTTAAAGCTTCCCAGTGGACAGTGACAAACAATACAAAAGCGAAAAAAGTGAAGTTGAATAATAACAAGGTACAGCAACGCCAACACTGGTTCACTCGCGGTTCACTTACGA
>NC_087193.1:8172283-8179783 GCF_035594125.1 Scylla paramamosain | reverse complement strand
AAATTAGTGACTCATTTTCCTCACTAATTCCCGATCATTAAGGACAAAGAGAGAGAGAAAAAAAAGAAAAAAACACCTTTTGTTATTCTTTCACCGTGCAGAAAATAATATCCTTTGTTTTTTTTTTATTTATTTTTTTATTTTAATTTATTCATGTGTATTATTGGAACAGTTAAGAGTTTCTGGTCTTCTATTGTCTTCCTAATCCCACTAAAGAGGGATTTTGATGTTATCTTGGCCAGTGTTTTGAAAGTGTGTGTGTATCAGATGTCTTTTTACGAGCTGGGACAAAAGGAAGTAGGAGGAAGGAGAAGAAGGAGGAGAAAGAAGAGGAGAAAGAGGAGGAGGAGTAGGAGGAGGGGGATGGTAAGCTAGATTTAAATGGGAATATTGTAAGGAATGATAAGATTAGATGAGAAAATAATGCATATGATACAGGAAGACGAAGAATGGCTGGAGGTGTTGGAGGAGGAAGAGGAGGAGGCGGTGGATGAAAAAAAAAAGAAAAAAATAATAATAGAAGGAATGATAAAAATAAAATATAGAGAACAAAAAACAACACACATGATTAAGTTAAAAGAAGAACGTCAGAAGCAGAATAAGAAGAAAAAAAAGAAGGAGGAGGAGGAGGAGAGGAGGAGGAGGAGGAGGAGGAGGAGGAGCAAACCATTAAAAAAAACAACCAAAGATTAAAGAAAAATTATGGTGTTACTTATAATGAAGTAAAAATAAGCAGAAACAAAAGACGCAGGAGGAGGAGGAAGAAGAAGAAGAGGAGGAGCAGGAGGAGGAGGAGGAGGAGGAGGAGGAGGAGGAGGAGGAGGAGGAGGAGGCCCTTGGGAGCGTTTCATCGTGTCGTTTACGAGTCGTTAATCGTCGGCGGAGCGTGTCCATCGATAAGTATCACGCAGCTGCCGCGGTCACCGGGATGAACGACGACGAGGAGATGAGGAGAAGACGAAGAGAAAGAGGAGACGATGACGAAGAGAAAGAGGAGAAACAGGGGACGAGATGAGCAGACGAAGATAAAGACGAGGACGAGGAGATGAAGACAAAGAGAAAGAGGAGATGAAGAGACAAGGATGAGGAGAAAGCGGAGACGAGGACAAAGAAAAAAGAGAAAGAGGAGATGATGACGAGGACGAAGAGAAAGAGGAGCTGAGAAGACGAGGATGAAGAAAAAGAGAAGACGAAGAGAAAGAGGAGGTGGGAACGAGGACGAAAAGAAAAAATAGACGAGGACGAGGAGAAAGAATAGAAAGAACACGAACAAGAAGAGGAACAACAACAACAACAACAACAATAAGAGGAACAAGAATAACAACAACAACAGAAACAGGAGGAGAAATTGAACATGTTATTTTCCAGATCATCATCATCAGAGAGAGAGAGAGAGAGAGAGAGAGAGAGAGAGAGAGAGAGAGAGAGAGAGAGAGAGAGAGAGAGAGAGAGAACCCATATGCAACAAACTTTCATAATCAATTGATAGATAAGCGTTATCTTCCCCACACTTTTATTTCCACCCATACACCACCAATGTTATCTCCCTCCCCTTCCCTCCCCTGCCCATACACACCTTTGTCACGCCACCTAGTCATGCAAGCCTTGTTATCGCTACCAGCCCAGGTATTGGCGTCTTACCTGCCCGCCTTACCTGTTTCCTTAACCCTTTTCTTTCTCTCTCTCTCTCTCTCTCTCTCTCTCTCTCTCTCTCTCTCTCTCTCTCTCTCTCTCTCTCTCTCTCTCTCTCTCCTGTTTCGTTTAATTTTCTCATGTTTTCCTTCCTCTTTTTACATTTTTTTTCATTTAATTCCTTCCGTAATTCCTTTCATATTCATTCTCTTTTCATTTTTTTTCTCCATTTTCTTCTTTGTCTTCCTTTCCGTTTTTAGTCTGTTCCCATTTTCTCACATGAATTTCTCTCCTTCTACGTAAATCTACCTGACTTAGCACCTTCAGTTAATAACATCTCTTTACCTGGCTGCCTTACCTGTTTCCAAATACCTGTGGTGAGAGGAAGTCGTATTTTTACACATGTGTGAAGTGGCGTGTGTGTCTGTGTGTGCGTGTGCGTCTGTGTGTGTGTGTGTGTGTGTGTGTGTAAACCAGGTAACTATCCTCAAATGTACATGAGTGTGTATGTATGTATGTGTGTGCGTGTGTATTTTGGTGTATTTTCCTACTGAGTGATTGTAAAGTACCACTAATAATACGTTTCTCTCATAATACGAGAAGTTGATGAATGGTGCGGGGAAAAATAAAAGGTTTAGAGGAAGTGGAAGCTGGCAGGAGAAGGAGAAAGGAGGAGAAAGAGGAAGAGGAGGAGGAAGAGGTAATGGAGTGTAAGGAAGGATATGGTAATGAAAGAGGAGAAGCACGGATGAAAAAAAAAAGATTAGAAACTCAAATAGCCTGTGATAATGTCAATACAAGGATATAATCTGCTGTACATTTGGTCTCATAATTATTCATCTTAACGTTAGCGCTTCCGGATGTCTTGTTCCTTTAGGGTAATCTAGACGTTCCTTTAGCTTTTGCATGGAATATTCTCACGCCACTGACCACTCTGCTCTTGGTAGGAAAAAAAAAAGAAGAAGAAAGGAAAAGGAAGAAGTGGGAGGGAAAAAAATATTGATAAGTGATAGAGGAAAGTGGAGGAAGGAAAGGATTCTAAGTATTAAAAAAAAGTAAGGAAAAAAAAAAGAAGAAAGGAAAAGGAAGAGCTGGAAGGGAAACAAATATAGATAAATGGTAGAGGAAAGAAGAGGAAGGAAAGGATTCAGAGTAGAAACAGAGGAAATAGGAGGAAAATATATCGAAAGTGAGAGAAAGGAGGAAGTGTAAAGAAACAAGGGAATAAGAGGAAATGAAGATATAGGTAGAAATGAGAGAGAGAGAGAGAGAGAGAGAGAGAGAGAGAGAGAGAGAGAGAGAGAGAGAGAGAGAGAGAGAGAGAGAGAGAGAGAATGTCAATAACTACGGTGTCTTTCTTTCATGGTCACGTAATGCTGATAAAAAAAAAGAAAACTGAAAACAAACAAACACCGAAAAGACAGACCAATAATAACAATAACAACAATAATAATAATAATAATAATAATAATAATAATAATAATAATAATAATAATAAAACACCAAGATATAATAAAAATAGAAACAAAATAAAACGAACACAGACTAACATCATAAAAAAATAAAAAAAAAATCACGTGTCTGAGAATAAAGATAAAAAAAAAAAAAAGAAAAAAATGCTGAAGTTTAGACATTATTTTTCTGATTTCGTGAGGGAGTGTGTGTGTGTGTGTGTGTGTGTGTGTGTGTGTGTGTGTGTGTGTGTGTGTGTGTGTGTGTTTAGTCCCCCCTCTCCCCCCTCCCCTTCTCCCTCTCACTCTCACTCTCTCTTACAGCAGGAGGTGGAAAGCTATAAACACATGTCTGTGGCAGGTAGTAAGTCTTGGTGAGGGAGAGGGAGAGGGAGAGAGAGAGGGAGAGGGAGAGGAGAAGATATAAAATGTTAATGTGAAGTGGAGGTAGTGAGTGCATGAGAGAGAGAGAGAGAGAGAGAGAGAGAGAGAGAGAGAGAGAGAGAGAGAGAGAGAGAGGGGGAAGGGGGGTATACGTAACACATAAAAGAAAAAGACGAGGGAAATAGCTTGATAATTGATGATAATGGAAAAAACAAGGAAAGTGTGAGATAAGACAATGGCAAATAGAAGGAAAACAGAGAGAGAGAAAAGAAGGAAGATTTTGAGTAATAAAACAGACAACAGGAAGAAAGAAAACACTAATAGGCATAAAAAAAAAAGGAACGTAATAAAAAGGGAAAAAAAGGGGAAAAAATGTTTAAGTGATTGGAAATAAAAACAGGAAAAGATATCAACCGCTAATTTATTGCTTCCCCCCTTTTTTCTTTTTTACAGACAGAAGGAAACACACACACACACACACACACACACACACACACACACACACACACACACACACACACGGATGCTGTAAACTTCAGACCCAATTTTACTACTGTGGTGACTGTAGACAAGAAGAAACATTACCATATGGAAATTGCTCTCCTCCTCTTCCTCCTTCTCCTCCTCCTCCTCCTGCTCCTCCTCCTCCTCCTCCTAATCAGTTTTTTTTTTTTTTTTTTTTTTGCTTGAGAGAGAGAGAAAGAGGGAGAAGAATGATCAAATCTTTTCCATCAGTTAACACCTCTCCTCTCCATCACCTGTGTCACCTGTGCACCTTCTCACCTTTCCCCTCACGCAGGTGTTTCCCTCAACAATAAAACGAAATCTTCTATCTTTTCTTTCCCGGGCGAGGCAATAAAGTGAAAAGAAGGGAATACAAAGGATGCGTCCCGGCCTTTCGCCTTTCTCATTATACTCAGCAGTGATAATAACTCCCACTCAGCATACGCGAGTCTCGGGGAGGCAAGAACAGAAGGGACTGGGCCGTAGTGGAGGGCCAATAAAACGTTTTATTGCTACTAATAAAGAAACGCTATCGTGCTGCCATCTGCCGGCCGCTAAAACAAACACTCAGGTGCTCAGACACGTCGACATTCGTAACGCCTCCACTCGACTCTGTTCCAACGCCCACAGCTCCCCCCACGCCTCCTCCACCCAATCCCCACCCAGCCTCCACTGCTCCCCACGCCTCCCCAACGCCTACCCCTTCCCCAACTCCTAATGCACGCTTCCCCACACTTCTTATCCACGCCCTCCTGCACACCTTCCCCACAACATCCCCCACGCCTGTATCCACGCCCTCCCCAACTTGCTCCCACGCCACTCCCCACCACGTTCCCCTCCCAGCCTCTACGTCCTGCCTCCGCGCCCCCTAAACTCCCCACACTCTCTCTCCCCAACTGCCTTAATAAACTCCCCCACTCGGCCCACGCACGGACGTTCCTTTTCTGGATAGCATCAGAACGCATAGGAAGCACGTTTTATACTCACGAGCGCCGCGCTGTAGTAGTTCACACCAGGCAGGACACACACACACACAGGGAACAGTTCAACGGAGCGCTACTTTTAAGCCAAGGTTAATTGAAAGATACAGAGAAGAGGAAACTGCTCTGTATTGTACCGTACAAGCCACCCACTCGTGTTTACCAGGCGGTGGGTGTGTCTGGATGCCCATGTTGCCCCCATCATTCCGAGACACGCCCTGAAATACTGTCCACCCTCCGTCGCCCACGTCAGGAACCTGTTTGTGGGGCAGCTGCGACCGAAGCGTGATCAGTTGGCCTGGTTATGGTGCCCTCTGTCGTCTGTTCACTGCCCTGCTTGTTGACGCCGCCTCCAGTACCACGTGTTCCGTTTTCTTTGCTTATCTCCGTCCGCGTCTTCGTCAGTGGTGATAATTATTTAGTTTTGTGTTTGTATAGGATTTTTTTTTTATGTATGTATGTGTGTGTGTGTGTGTGTGTGTGTGTGTGTGTGTGTGTGTGTGTGTGTGTGTGTGTTTCTTATATCACCTTCCTCTCACACCTAACTTAACCTAACACATACCCTCACCTTCACCTTCTTCTCACACTTATATTCTCACCACCACCTCTATAATGAACAGATACTCACCTCCTTACCCTCCTCACCTGGATAAGCACCCTCACCTTCCCCTCCTTCACCTTCACAACTCTGGACGCTGATAAAACAAGCTAGAAATCAATATAAAGACGATTTTTCCTGTCCTCTTATCCTGGCGAGTCAGAATCGAATGTTATATTATGCACAGGTGACTCGATCTTACCTGTGCACGTGTAGAGGGGAGGCAGGTAAGATCAGAAGTCCAGGTGGGTATTCTGAGTCACTCGATCAAAATGCGGACTTAATTTTTGTTTTTCGCGTCTTTTTCCTTCTCTCTCTCTCTCTCTCTCTCTCTCTCTCTCTCTCTCTCTCTCTCTCTCTCTCTCTCTCTCTCTCTCTCTCTCTCTCTCTCTCTCTATTGTTGTTCCTTTATCTTCAACATCAACAACAGCGATCTCCACTTAGCTTCCTCGCCACTTCCTTCCTCCTCCTCCTCCTTCTCCTCCTCCTCTTCCTCTTCCTCCTGCTAATCTCCCCGCACATCTTCATCCTATCAATCAAGGTTTTCATGAAGTTTGATGTACGTTTAATAAAGCTATTTTGACGTCTGTGTGCGTGTGCGTGTGTGTGTGTGTGTGTGTGTGTGTGTGTGTGTGTGTGTGTGTGTGTGTGTGTGTGTGTGTGTTATCAAAGTAAAATATAACTAGACCAGCAGATCAGAACAGTCACTAGAATCATCAGCCAGTCACCAGTCAGTCATTCAAATCACCAATCAGATCACCAGTCACTTAGTTCACCAGCCAGTCAGACACCAGCCAGCCAGCCAGCCAGTCAGCCAGCCAGTCAGCCAGTCAGCCACTCACATCACCGTTCACAGCAGCCCACATTCCAATCTCACACACTCTCACACACTCAAACTAACTCTCGCTCAGTAACAACAACTGGGAAACACACACCACTGCCACTCACAACAAAACGAAGCATTCAGAACACCACACAGGCATCCTCCTCCTCCTCCTCCCCCTCCTCCTCCTCCTCCTCCTCCTCCTCCTCCTTCTCTAGATGATCACTTGACAACACCCATAAACTGCCCAGCGGGTGTGCATGGAGGAACCGCCACCTCCCTGACCCCATTCTGACCCTTGTGTCCCCCTGACGTAAAAACGAGACTGGCTGGAGCGGCAGAGGAGGCGAAGAGGGATGGTACGAAGGACGAGGAAGAGGAAGAGGAGGAGATAGGTATACCCAAGAGGTGACAATGTACAGCAAACAGAGCTGGGAAGATGACACTCAGACATACAGAAATGCTTAGCTGTCTGTCTCTCTCCCAAGGCCACAGACGACATTAGCCAGGTTCTCAAGAGTGTTTCTCTAGTCAGTAACGTTCAAATATCGCCAATCTGCCACTGGAACCTTAAAAACACCATTAAAAACCCGTGTAACTTCAACTGAGCCTTTTGAAAGTAGTGGAGGTGCAGTGGAGAGGTGTTTCAGAATACGTCGTTAGCAGGAAGGTCATAGTAGTTGTAAGAGAGGTCGTTAGGGCGTGCAGGATTCCAGTAGTCACCGAGGAGGAGGGGTAAGGAGTTAAGGGGGGAGTCATGCCGCGTATATAAACCACCTGCACTGCGCGTTGCTAATCAGTGTAATCAATGCAAATGAAGGAAACGTTGTATTTTTAAGGGCCTGCCGCCGGTAATCTGGTGCGGGTTAATATTCACATTAGCGCAGGTGAACGAATAATAAATACCAAGGTCACAGAGGGAGCGAATACCTGTTGTGAGCCGCGGGAAGACCGGGACTCGAGCCTCGGTACCGCATTGCCCCAGCCAGCAGTCTTAGCACCCAGCCACGCACGTAAACACCTCGTACATTATCCTAACAATGAGGCGGGGAGAGGAAACCCAGGAGGAAGAGGAGGAGGAGGAGGAGGGGGGACAGAACAAAAGAAAAGGCAGTCGAGGCAAGATAA